>NW_005871084.1:815878-824705 GCF_000147115.1 Myotis lucifugus | reverse complement strand
ATTTACCTTGGGAATAAGGAAAATATGGTTGAATAGAGGAAACCTCCAAATAAACTGAAGATAGAGAATAATATGGAAATTGGGAAACCTACTGCCACAGACTCTTCCTTTAAATAGAGGCCTGGAAGACTACATTCTAGTTCATATTTCTAAAGAAAACATGAAATGGAAACCTACTTTTCTATCCCAACTGAGTTTCCTACAGGAGCTGCCATCTCTCTGAAGAACTGGAATCGTGTGCACCGTGAAACAGCACAACGCGACCTGAAATGCTGACGTTTGTTTGTTTGTTTGTTTGTTTGTTAATCCTCACCTGAGGATTTTTTTTCCCATTGATTTCTGAAAAGAGTGGAAGGGAGGGGGAGAGACACAGAGAGAGATAAACATCGATGTGAGAGAGACACATCAATTGGTTGCCTCTCGCATGCCCCCAGACCTACTAGGGCCAGGACTGAGCCTACAACCAAAGTATGTACCCTTGAATGGAATACAGCTTGGGAACCTTCAGTCCTAGGGCCAATGCCCCAGCCACTGGGCCAATCTGGCTAGGGCTGACATTTCATTTTTAATTGCAATCAAACAGAAGTATGTTCACTGGGAAACAAGAGAGTAAAGTGGGCTTTTGATGAAAATTAATAGGGCAGAAACTAAAGTACATTTTTGCATCATAAAGTAGTCTCCCTGTCGAAGCCTGCCAGTCCTCTTGCCTGAATCTGACATTCTATCCAGAGTTACATTTGATAAAAAGAACAGTTCTTATGAAGGTAAAACAGAAATTATATTTGGAAAGAAAGAAATGAAAAAACACTTCTTTGCTTCTTTTAAAAAAATCATCTGAATATAGAGTCCAAGGAAAAAAGGTTTAATTTTACTGCAACAACAAGTGATAATAAAAGCAAAGGAGTTCATATCATCAACAAAAATATCTACAAAAATAAATCAGAAAATATTTGCTAAAAGATAGATACAGAGGCAGAGAAGTATCGAACAGACTGTCAAATTACAGCAGGAAGGCTGGGGAGTGTTGGGGGAGGGGGGAGGCGGGTAAGAGATCAACCGAAGGACTTGTATGCATGCATATAAGCATAACCAATGGACACAAGACACTGGGGGAGTGGGGTGAGGGCATGTGCCAGGGGGTAGGCCAGGGGACGGTTAATGGGGGGAAAAAAAGGAGACATATGTACTACTATTTGTAATACTTTAAACAATAATAAAAAAAATGTGTGCTAAAAAAAAAAAAAAGAAAATATTTGCTTTGGGAGGTAGGGTCAAACTTACATTACAGGGACTATAATCCTCATAACAGTGAGACAAATTCCTTTAAAAAAAGAGGTTTATAAAGATAAATTAAAAATAAATATATATATCTAAAAAATAGAATGTAAAAATAAAAGAGGTTTATAGCAATATCTATAGCAGTAATAACTGTAGGAGTTGTGGTTTGAGTCGTAGCAATATTAATGAAGATTAACATTTGTATATCTATATATGGGTTATAAAATCTAAATATATATAAAACCCTAATATGCAAATAGACCAAACGGTGGAACAACTGAACAACCGGTCGCTATGATGTGTGCTGACCACCAGGGGCACCTGTGGAACATGGTGGGCGTCAGCAGCAGGCGGCAGAGCTTGGAACATGGCAGGCATCTGGGGCGACGGGATGGTGGAGCAGGTGAGCAGGGGCGTCTGACCAAGGAGGGGCGCCAGTCGCTGTCATCGGGGTGAGCCTCTGATGGTTACTGAAAATTCTTTGCTCCCACATGCTGTGGTCATGCCTGGCACTCGCACCAGAGCCGCCGCTTGCACCTGCTTCCGGTGCCCGGAACCGGTCCCAATCGCTCCATGCTGTCAGTCGGTGCGAGCAGGGCTGGCGCTGTCAGCGGGTGGTAGCGGTGGCGGCGGGAGTAGGGCTGCCGGCAGACAGGGGACAGGGGCCACAGCGGGAGCGGCCAGGCGGGGGCACAGAGGATGGGCCAAGACTCACCCCTGTGCCCACTGCAGCCTCGCGGCCCATAGTTCCTTTCAAGGTGCATAAATTCAATGCAATGGGGGCCCTAGTATGTTTATAATATTTGATCCTCCAAACAGCATTATGAAAACTAACTTTCAGAAGACAATATTTTCTAAATATTGATTTTCTAAAACCAGACTTCAAATATAAAAAGCCATAATTTTAATGAAAACATTGATCTTTATGGTCAAAATTTCTAGAAATAATCTGTAGCACTTTGTCCTAAATGTTGGGTTTTCTATATGAGTCACTTCAAGACATTATTGAGTGAGGACTGGTACGAGGATGAATATGGTGGGGTGTTTGCACTGAGGATTCATAGGCCAACATTGCAGACAGGTACTTAAAAAGATAAATGACGCTAGGATGTGATACCTGCTATAACAGAGATAGAAACAAAGTAGTTTGAGGGAACAGAGGAGGGAGGAAATAATTCAGTCTGGGGGGATCTGAGAAGACTGCCGAGCCAGGTACAACTGAGCCAGTGATTACAAATGATGAGGAGTTCACAGGGTGAACAGAGGCAAGAGGGCCTCAAGTGAATGGGAACGCCATACAGAGTCACTGAAGAACATGAACAAGGGCATTGGATTTACCAAGTCCTGAGTGCAAGGACTACCAGGAAATGAGGCTAGAAACATAGTGGAGAGCAGATCAGGGGTGTGCAAGTTACTGCACGAAGAAAGACTGTATATTTTTCAATGACCAAAAAAATAAAAATAAAAATAAAACTTTATGACAAATGAACATGAAATTCCAATTTTGCTGTCCATAAATAAAGTTTTATTGGAACACAGGCACGTGCGTTCATTTACGTATTGTATCTGGCTGCTGCTATCACGTTACAACTCCAGAGCAGAGTAGTTGTTACAGAGAGTGTATGGCCTACAAAGCCCAGAAGAGGTGTGCCAGTCTCTAAACTAGATAACAGGGGGCTTTGTGTGGGGTTAGAAATATAAAACTTGCACTTCCAAGGAAGTTGTGTTGGGAAGAGGGATGTGGGAGTCCTCAGCACACAGATTAACAGAAGCCGCAGGACCAGATGAGTTTGTCTAGTATGCAATCCTGAGGACCTGGAACCCCTTCAGGAGAGACAGAAAAAGGGAGGTAGCTCTGGGGAAGAGAATGAGAAAGAACAACCAGGTAAGAGAGAGACGACAGTGGGAGCGGAGTCCCATTTTTTTACACGAAGTGTTTCACACCCTGTGGGCTGCCCAAGTGTGACAGTTGTACCTGCAAAGTATCTCTTTGAGTCCAAGCTCTCTCCAATCTCACTTTCCTTTCTTCACTTCTCACCTAGATTGCTGTCATATCATCCTTACATTCTCCTGCTCATAGTCTCACCGAATCTATTGCCCACATTGATACCCAGGTGATCTTTTTGAAAACTGATGCCAGTGATATTTCTAAAAACGTATTATTTAATCATAGCAGTCCAGTTTAAGTCTATTATCAAAGGCTTTATTCACTCTTATTATATATGTGTGTGCAGATAGATATTGATGATATAGATATAATTTATCTATTGCTGCATAACAAATGAACCCCAAACTTAGCAGTTTTACTCTTCAGTCAACTTATCAGAAATTCCCCCAGGAGACCCCAGGTGTGGATTGAGGGAGGGAGGCAATGCAGCACAAAGAAGTCTGTACCACCTGCTCATTCAAGTCACATGAGTCTTCAGGGCTTGCTCAAGACCAGTCTCCTCTCAACATTTCCACCTGATGATGAGTTACTATTGCACACACCCTGTGTTATGCTTTTATGAGTCAGACAACACTCGGTTCATGCTGGACAGGTCCCATTACATAGCGATTCAATGGTTCATGGTCACTCATTTACTCTACCAGGCTCCAATAACAAGTCAAGAGCTGGTTTTCAAAAGGAGAATAGTTATGAGAAGAAGGTTTACGGTTCTGAAATTAGATTGCGGTGATGGTTGCAGAATCTTATGAATATAGTAAATAGCATTGAGCACTTGAAATGTGTGGTATATAAATTATATTTCAATAAAGGTGTTCAAAAATTGAAGAACCATATACCATCCATCCCTCACCACCCCCGCCCCCTTAAAAACAAAGATGGCTTAGAGGTCTGCACTGTAATCCTCCTATTGGGGCTTGCTAGAGGCCCCTTACAGCATCCCTACTTGCCACTGATCACTGAGTATCCTTGAACTTCTGGGTCATAAGTAACCAAGAGGCAGAGCAGTCTGCTGTGCAGCCTGGAACTCCTGCAAGGCTCCGGCCCCACAGAACTAACCCCTGAAAAAGACTGCTACTTGGATGATGCTGACACCTCAGGAGTTCTGAGTATGTGTTCCTTTTAGTTAGAACCCAAACCACCTGGCGCTGATATCACTGAAGGGACACGGTGAAGCTGGTTCTGAAAATGCCAACATGGAGCCAGAAACTAGAACCAACCATTGGTGTCTGAGTGAAGGGCCATGGCTGAGGATCACTGACAGGAACAGTAACCAAACAGGAAAGAGTAAGTTTCTTCTGCCCCACTCCAGCCTTCCTATCCTCTCTAATGCCCCTATTGACAGAACCTAAAAAGGAGGCAGCATACAAGGGAGAAATGTGGTTTTCAGAGTCCAAGCATCACAAAGCAGAAAAAAGAATGCTTTCCTGTTTCTCCCATCAGAACCTAAACCCCTCCAGGACTGTGACTATGCCATATTTATCTTTTCAAGGTATTAATGCAGAGTCTGACAAAACTTAAATGTTTAAGAGGTGTTGGAAGTAAGGAAGAAAAAATAAAGGGAGAGAAAGAAGTAAAAGAAGGCAGTACTTAAGGGTATAAAGAACCAAAAAGTAGACAAGTCAGATAGATCCTGCAAAGAGGTCACCACATGTGGCCAGCTAGAAGTCAGTGATAACACCACGGAGCAAGAAGAAAGTAGAAGAGAAGATGGAGAAGACAGATGGTTCTTCCAAGGGGTGGGGTGGTGAATGGAAGGAGGGACTTAGATCATAGCTAGAAGGAAGGGCTTTATGGTGGAAAAGTTGGTTTACTTGCTTGTTTTCAACATGTGGACACTTCCACAGATTTACAAGTTGAGTGAAAGAAGAGAAGAAAGAGTTATAGAGAAATATAGCTTTTCTTTCATTATTTTTTTTTTAAATTTGAGTCTTTTCAAAACTTCTCTCTGGTGACCTTGAGTGACTTCTTGGGCTACTCCAGATTTTAGGTTCCTTAGAATTGATCAAAATAATATGGGGTATATTTTAAGGACTGAAGTCCAGATGTTCTCAATCTTTCAGAAAACTTAGGCCTGTACAGATGCCTTGGGGGCCAGCAGACATCCAGGAAGATGCCCAGTGGGAAGAATGCAGGTGTGTATTCCTTATAGTGTGATCCTTCCCTGACATGACTATAACTTGTGGTAAAGACCATTGATTCTTCATGGAGATTTTTTTCTCATACAAATTCTCTGTAAATTTTACCTACAGAATTTTAAGGAAAATAAGAGTACCAATTTTTTAAATTACAAAATTAATGACAAAAACAATGAGTATCAATTTAAAAAAAAAAAACACCTTTATTCCTGGCTCTGTCTAATACTCCATTGAAATTTTACCTAATTAATATGTAATTTCCTCATGAAAGCAATTTAGTGAATCCTTTAAATAATTCTAATAAAAATAAAAAAATCAGTTATCTTAGTCTCAAATTTGCCACGATTAAAAGGAAATGCTCTTTTGAATTGGACTCTTTCTCCCTAAAAATATAATCTTCTTCTAATAACTAAGGATATTGCAATATGCTCTGAATAGATGTTTAAAATATCTCTCATAAGTTCTGGAAATCTCTCTCATTGAAACGGTCCCAGCTTGACAGCTCTGTGATAACCATTAAATATTAAAATAACATTAAAGAGCAACTGCTCAGCTCATGGATTTAGCTGCAAAACTCCGTTTCACACTAATGGGACTCACATAGCTAAATCTCCATGTGCTGTACTGAGAATTTACCCCCAAGGATCCAAGAATCAGACACAGTCAAGAAAATGATGAATTCACTTTAAAAAAACAAAATAATCAATCCACTACCAAAAAAGAAAAAAAGACTATTCATGGAATTGCAATCATATAATCATTCTAAAAATCAGATTGTCAAAGATTTAGCAGCATCCAATTTTGCATTCATATAATTTACATTTGTGATGTAATAAAATTTGTACTTCAATTGCAAGATAATTTGGATGTTGTATAGATATTTAAAATGGTGTCTCATTTACAAAGATCGCCTAAAGTCAAAAATCTAATTCTAAATATTTTTATGTGCACTATTTCTATAGATACTATCACCATAATAACACTTAAGCTTAAGAACTATTTTTTATTATTGTTGATAACTGTTTAAAGTAAAAGGGGGGAAAAAGATAGTTTAAGTAACTAATGGTATTATTAATCTTTAAACTTATATGGGGCTCTTAACTTCTCCAAAAGTATTTTCTTAAGAAATTATAGGAATTTTGATATAGTTGTTCCATATTACATATAATAATCATCCGTATTCACTACCCTGGAAGCAGTTACAAATTATTGAAAAGACAGTGGGTTTTGTTTGTTTGTTTAGTATATTTTTATTGATTTCAGAGAGGAAGGGAGAAGGAGAGAGAAATAGAAACATCAATGATGAGGCAGAATCATTAATCAGCTGCCTTCTGCACACCCACTACTGGGAATGGACCCTGCAACCTGGGAATGTGCCCTGACTGGGAATTGAGAAGACCTCCTGGTTCACAGATTGATGCTCAACCACTGAGCCATACCAGTCGGGCAAAGACAGTGTGTTTAATGGAATGAATTCTAGACTAAAATTTAGCTTGCCTGAATATCAAACTAAGACAAGTCACTTACATTCTCAAAGTCCCACTTTATCAGCTATAAAATGAAGATGATCTTGGGGAATCTCCTACATCTGACAGTTCATGATTTTCTTTTGTGACAGATAATTTTGTTTATACTAAACTCGATTAGACTTTCCCATTTCCTTCACCCTCACCCTCATCCTCACTCCAATACACACTTACACACACAAGCATAAACATAAAGAGGAGAAAGAACATTTTAAATCTTCTATAGAATTATGGTATAAGTGCATTTATAATATTCTGCAAAAGTCCTATTTGTGAATGTCAAAGAATTTACCAGAACTGAAAGAAGCCTAGAGAATGAGAAAGAGGGGTAGCACTGTTCTGTGTAAAAAGCACCTGGAGATCCAATCCCACCACTAACCAATTCTATGACCTTAGACAGATCACGCCCTATCTTCCAATTAGAGTTCACTTCTCTGAGGAATGTGGACATTGGATAAGATGGTCATTAAGTGCACGTCCAACTGTGAAATCATTTGCCTCTAACTAAAATATTGCTATTATGACAGGCAAAGTTGTTATTCTTAAGTATGCATAGAAGAAAAGAGTGTTTGTGCATTTGAGTGTGTGTGTGCCTGTGTGTACATAATTATGAAAAATGAAGGCTAGGGATAAATTTTGCAAATTCAATAATAGTAAAAGAACTGGGAGGTATCTTTAAAGATTAATGATTTCCAAATCTTGTATTGTCAGTCATAAAGCTAATGGCACTGCAGATACTATCTAATTTAATCTGGACTATAAACCCTATGAGAAGCAACTATAATTATCACCATTTCGTAGATGAGAAAATGACGGCTAGAGAAGCTTACGTCCTATAGCTATTGTAACTAATGAAGAAATGCAACATAGAGACTGAGTCATGTCCCCTGAAGTGTCATATTTTTTGGTGTCAAATTTATAGATGACTAAGCTCTGATTTCTTTGTTTTTAAAAAGGTTTTTGGTAGAATCACTGGACACAATATCTAATTCTGCATACCACTGGACCACTCCAGCAACAACATTCTCTTTCTTTTGTCCATTACAAAAGTGCGAGGCCTAGTAACACCCACATTTCTGCAGACAGTGGACTGGAAAACAGGGTACTCTTCTGCTGCAAATAAGCATGCCACTTAGTCATTGTGGGGGGTTTGAGCCATTACAGGGTGGATTGATGGAACGTATTATCTCCCCAACCCTTGGTAGGAAGGGAAGTTCTATCATGATATGCTGTTCCTTCCTTGGGGGCTCTACCTGGAGGAGCACTACTCACACTGCTCACAGCTCTGTGGGGCCCCAGAGCAGGGACCAAAATCCTAAGGGGATTCTCTCCTTCTGTTGTTTCTGCCATAGTGCCCCACCCACATCTTCCAGGGTCACAGATCCAGTAAGTCCTCACTTAAAGTCATCAGTAGGTTCTTGGCAACTGTGACTTAAGTGAAACATATAATGACACACCAAGTTTCCCATATGCTAATTCAGTGATTTTCAACTTTTTTCATCTCCTGGCACACATAAACCAATTATTAAAATTCTGCGGCACACCAAAAAATATTATTATTATTTTATCAATCTGACAAAAAAAAAAGGTATAATTTTGATTCATCACACCAGATGGCTACTCTTATGTTGGCTGTTGCCACTTTTTTATTTGACAATCTAAGGCAGTGGTTCTCAACCTTGGCTGCACATTAGAATCACATGGGAATCTTTTTAAAATCCTGATTTCTGGGCCTCATCCTCTGGAAATTCTGTTTCTTTGTTATGGGGTGGGGCCACAACATTAGTAACAAAGAAACAGAATTTCCGGAGGATGAGGCCCAGAAATCAGGATTTTAAAAAGATACCCAGGTGATTCTAATGTGCAGCCAAGGTTGAGAACCACTGATCTAAGGAAAAGGAATCAGTACCCCTGACTACGTAGTCAGGTGTTGTATGTTT
>NW_005871084.1:767584-814031 GCF_000147115.1 Myotis lucifugus | reverse complement strand
CCAAACTGGCTCCCACCCGTTGGCTGATACCCCCAACCCCCCCCCCACCGGCCTATCACCCACAACTGCTGTCCCATCCTGGCCAGATCACCCACAACTGCCCATCCCTCTTGGCCCCTAACCGCCTCTACCTCGGCCCCACCACCATGGCTTTGTCCAGAAGAACGTCCGGAAGGTCTCCTGGAAGGTCTCCCAGTCTAATTAGCATATTACCCTTTTATTAGTATAGATAGAGGTCTGGTGCATGGGTGGGGGCCAGCTGGTTTGCCCTGAAGGGTGTCCCGGATCAGGGTGGGGGTTCCCTTGGGGCGCGGGGTGGCCTGGGTGAGGGGTCTGCGGTGGTTTGCAGGCCGGCCACGCCCCCATTGGGGTGGGGATCCTCACTGGGGGGGGTGTGGCCAGCCTGGGTGATGGGCTAAGGGCTGTTTTCAGGCTGGCCACACCCCCTTCAGAGTTGGGGGTCCTTCCTGGGGGGGGCCTGGCCAGCCTGGGTAAGGGGCTGAGGGCTGTTTGCACCTTCACCCCATGGGTGGTGTGGGCAGCCTGGGTAAGGTACTGAGGGCTGTTTTCAGGCCCCTCCCTTGGCGGCCGGCCCAGGCACCCAAGCCTCCCGCTCGCTCCTGCCTGCTCCGTGGCTACCTCCCACAGGCCATCCTTCGGCGTCCAGCCCAGGTGGGCGGGAAGCTTGGCTTCTTTTATCACTGGGGGTGACCCAAGCCTCCCACCCATTCTGGCTAACTCCGTGGCTGCCCCCATCTTTGTCAGGTTAATTTGCATATTCCTTCCTGATTGGCTATGGGTCGTCACAGAGGTATGGTCAATTTACATATTTGTCCATTATTAGTGTAGATCTTATTGTTCCCACATAATATATGATTAAATCAGAGGCTCAGGGACATGACCTTTTCCAATGTCAGATAAACCATTGTCAACAAACATCATGTGGAATTATTTACTAGAAATTGAAATAAAGGAAAAACCTGACTTCATTACAGTGGTCCTCAAATATTTTCATTCCTGCCTTGTTACTATCTCTCATAGCCTTAAGAGATTCTCACTAAATTCAACCATACTCAATTCCCAGAAACGTGAGGTAAGGCTGTTGAAGTCTCCACTCTCTAATGCAGTAGCCACTCACCATTTGAGCATTTGAAATATGGCTTATTTGCAGGACACAGCACAGATTTTGAAGAGGTAACTATCTCATCAATATTTTTTATATGGATTACATGTTGAAATTATAATATTTTTGATATAATGAGTTAAATAAAATATATTATCCACTATTTTTATCTGTTTATTTTTACTTTTTTGTAGGTGGTTCCTAGAAATTTTTTAATTACATGCGTGTCTTTCATTATATTTTTATTGGATGACACTGATCTGAAAATCCTACTGAGAAAAGTAATGCTATACCTTTTATTACAATTTAGAAAATAATGAACTTGTATTTTAATCATCGTGCTATCTAGCTTCAGGTTTTCAGCAAGGTGGAAAGCTTAAGGTAGGATGCCCCTGGGAGAACCTTCAGGGATATAAGAAGAAAAATGGACCCAGGCAGGGATAGATGGTGATTAGAAAGAAAAAGGGGTATAGCTGATTGTGAACTCATGGTAGATGGTGGGAAATATTAAAACCAAACTCTAGGATCAATTTTTTTAAGCCTCACCAGAGTTTTTTGTGTGTGTGTTTTTTGTTGTTGTTGTTTTTTTGAGAGAGAGTAGAGGGGAGAAAGTAGGGGGAGAGAGAGAGAAAGAGAAAAACAACAATGTGAGAGAGACACATCGATTAGTTGCCACCCATATATGCCCCTGGGCCTGCAACCCAGGTATGTGCCCTTGACTGGGAATCAAACCCATGACCCTTCCTGGGCCAATGCTATAACCACTGGGAAAAACATACCAGGGCTAGGATCAATTTTTTAAGTCAGTTCTGGAATGCTTCAGGGTACAGTGCCAGTGTTTTGATACATCAGTCTCCAGTGGATGTTTGTGGCAGTCGTAAAAGAGGAATTGTCTTGGCCCAGTCAAGGACTTGTCTGTGTTGACTTTGACTAAGGCAAGATTTGAGGCAGCAGCTGCTGTTTTTGACTCTGTGGGTTACAATTGTGATCTCCTCAAAGGCTTTGCCTTGTGCTAGACTCTTGTATACCATCGTCCTCGCTCTCCTGCTTTTAGTTTTCACTCACATCGTTTGGTTTCGTGTGAGTGTCAGTGAATCTTGAAAGCCTTTCTTGGGCCCACTGCACTAACTCTTCACAGGTCAGGTAATGCTTGGGTCCCATTGTGCTTGCATAGTTGCTACATTCTAGGACTTGAGAGGTATTGCTCAGTTCTCCAGCTCATGTAAAATACAGTTGAAATTGCAAAGCACAACAAACATCACAAAAGGCGGAACCAGGTGTTGCAGTACAATCTGCTCTCCCAGACAGACTCTTTCCCCTGGAATGCCTCTTGCTGCCATGCTAACTAGCCACCTCCCTTAGTGTAATCTTTCTATCTTGATGGATGTCTTCCTGTTGTAGCTGTTAAGGAGTCGATATACAGTATCTTCTTGTTACCTGGTATAACCTTCTGATTTTGGAATCAATGGAAAAACAGACCCAGGAGTCAGATAGATGGTGACAGAATGTGGCTTTAGAATAGAGGCCCAGAAGTCTCCCTAATGCTTTATCCCTGAATGAGAGAGACACTTACCCAGTCACCATGAAAGCTGGACAGCGAAGGCCTACTCCAAGAATATGCATGAATGAGTACACTAGAGCCGTGGTTGGCAAACCGCGGCTCATGAGCCACATGCAGCTCTTTGGCCCCTGGAGTGTGGCTCTTCCACAAAATACCACGTGCGGGCGCGCACGTACAGTGCGATTGAAACTTCGTGGCCCATGTGCAGCAGTTGGTGTTTTGTGGAAGAGTCACACTCAAGGGGCCAAAGAGCCGCATGTGGCTCGCGAGCCACAGTTTGCCAAGCCGCAGTTTGCTGACCACTGCCGAGAGTACAAACGTCCTGTATCTCCCAAAGAGAGAGAACCCAACAAGACACTGAGCTGAGCATGCTCAGTGATGCCAACCAAACTCTAATCCAATAAGACTGCAGGAGTGAGATGTGGGGAGAAAGGCAAGTTACTATAGCAGACATCCCTCAGCATGACAACATTAGGCCTAGAAAGGAGATATCCCTGCCTCCCCCCAACATGAATGTATTTATCTGCTTACCATCAAAGATTTTATAAACACACTTTTATAAACACATTTTTAGTACATGGCATATAAACCTGTAGAATATATTTTCCTTGATGCAAGCTCTGTTCATTTATTCCAGAAATATTTGATCAGTACCTGTTATAAGCCAGGATACTGTCCTAGGTGCTAATAGATAAAGAAACACAGAAATCCTGTCTTCATGATGCTTATATTGTAGCAGGGAAGACTGAAAATAATAATTAACCATTTAATTAAAACATATGGCACTGAGAATGGTGGTAAGTGCTATCGAGAAAAAGTGAACAAGGATGAGCATAGAAGTTGTAATATCAAATAGAGCGATTAGTGAAGTCTCCCTGTGAGGGTGCCATTAGAACAGTGATGGCGAACCTATGACACGCGTGTCAGAGGTGACACACAAACTCATTTTTTTGGTTGATTTTTCTTTGTTAAATGGCATTTAAATATATAAAATAAATATCAAAAATATTTGTTTTACTATGGTTGCAAATATCAAAAAATTTCTATATGTGACACGGCACCAGAGTTAAGTTAGGGTTTTTCAAAATGCTGACACGCCGAGCTCAAAAGGTTCGCCATCACTGCATTAGAATAAGGGCCCGATGGAGATAAGAGAGTGAGCCTGTGGATATCTGGAGGAAAGTGCTCCACGCAGAGAAAACAGCATATGCCAAGGCCCTACAGACAGATGCCTCATAGGCTGGAGGAAAATCAAAAGGCTAGAGTGGCTGAAACAGAATGAGTGAGGCAAGTTCACATATAATCTCCGCCTTCAAAGTTAATTCATGGTCCTGGCACGTTATTCCTGCCTTTTCTGCTTGTGTATTAAAGTTTAGACCCTCTTAACAGTTCTAGTATAGCTGTTGGGTTCCTAGCTACAACTTTCTTCCATTCTACTCACAATCTACACAGTTTTGAAGGCAAGTTCAAAATTTATGCAGTTTTGAACTTGCCTTCCTTTCCTCAAATCTTGAAAACTGGAGGGCAGAGTGTTTCTCTGAGTCACCAAGTACCTAGCATATGCCTTTCAGAAGGCAATGTCTCAATATGTTTGGTGAATGATTCTCCCACCTAGACTGTTGCTTCAAAGACTTTTATGAAAATCCTGCCTCCAGACTTCTCTTCAATACTGAGTATCGGTTTTCCCAGCAGCAGTGGTTTTCTTTAAAGCACAAGGCTGACCAGTGGCATGTTTAGTCCATTCGTAGCACAACACAAACCCACCCTTTTGCGATTTAGTAGCTGGCATCTGTATACATTAATGTTGCACTTTTTACATTAATGTCGCACTTCCTACACCCCATCCACCATTGGCTTCACAACTATTTATTGAGGGTGTTTTGGTATCTCATTCAATCAAATAGACCCCTGCCCTCTGGAGCTTATATTATAAAGGATAACACCTTTAAGGTGGGACATTGGCTTAGTTGTCTTTATTTTCACAGCCCATGGCACAGAGCTTTCTTTGCCTAACATGCTCTATAAAAATATGCAAATCTGAAGACAAGTCACAAAGCAGAATTTTGTAGATCCCCCCCAAAAAAAGTACTCCTCTCTTTATCTCTAAATGGCTCAAACAGACTGATCAGATGGAGAAGAGTATTTAACTCAATGTCTCTCTCTAAAACATGCTCAAGGGCCATGTATTTCCAAGGAGGCACTTCTACCGATGATAACTAAAACTCTATATTGTGAAAACCTGGTGGCAAGGTGTTAGAGATCAGATTGGCTCCTTGCATTGCAAATCTCTAAAACTAGTGAGGGCAGGAGTCTAAGATGGTTGACAGGTTTCAGGCTTATGTGGAAAGTGATTTAACGTGACTGTTTAATAAATTGCATTGCTAGTAAGCCATAGGCCAACCCCCCCCCTTAAAATATCAGTATATCAAAACCTTCTATAACGTTATCAGGAGAAGAAGATGGATTTGGGGAATTTTCCTAAAGTGCTTGAATTAATATTATCTTTTCTGTGGTCTAAAAAATTTTGCTAACAGCCCTGCTGATTTTCTATTAAGGGTCCAGAGAGATGGAGTGTGTGCTTTCATTTGCGGATCAACAGTGAAGAAGACAGATTTGTAGTTTTTATCAGCATTAGCAGGGCTAAGCACATTTGTTCACAGGTGTTAGGAATTACCACTTGAATGCAAAGCTGGGCAGAAAAATAGTATTTGTCTAGTGAAAACACAACAAGTATACACACAGTCCACACCTTGGACTATAGCATTACACATTCCGTATCATAAATCACATCAAAATCATTTTGGCATGTTCTTTCCTTGAGTTCATTCCTTAAATTGAATGAGCACATGTTAAATGCCTATGATAATCACTATTGATAGGATGTTAGCATCTCCTACCAGCAACAGCCTTTTCTTTACTAATTTGGTCCTGAGATTATGAGATAATCTCTCACAAAACTACTTTAAAAACTAGAAAATGGAATGTGTGAATAGTGCCATATAAAGTTCTTAAGCAGACCTATGATTAGGACTCAAAGCACCTCATTCCAAAACCTTTGTTTAGTCTCTGGGGGAACAATATCTGCGGGGTTTGTCCTGGTGATCCTTTGGGGACCAAATTTGCTGAAGAAAAGCAGCTTGTGTCAGTGTTAACAGTAGAAATAGTCACTTTTCAAATCCACTGGCCTTGTAACGTGGGAAAAATCCCCACTAAACCTATACACAAGAGTTTTCTTATAATTTGCTGGAAAAATTATCATAAAATTCTGTATCAGATTTAATTGATCATGTGACCTATTGACCTTCAAAGAACAACACATTTTGGTCAGATATTTTGTCAGACCCTCTTCAACAGTAAAAAATATTTATATTGGTTTACAGGTTTTCCTGAAAGATGGGAATAGATTCTAGTGTGTCTATGAATTTTTTAAAGAAAATACATTACTTGGAAAATGAATAAAATATAAATTTAAAATTCATCATATTCCCTAACAATGAAGCGATTTGGCCTAAATAAGACTCTCACCCTTGCCCATTGTACCTGCAGTGCTGTAGATATTGTTGAACATATGGTACATGATGTCACCCACTGTTTTCATTCCCCCTTCCCTCTGAGATGTGCAGACCAGAATCTATCAGCATTTCTAGGGAAGATCATATAATTATATCAATTTACTGAATTTTGATGTGTGAAAAATAAATTAGGTAGCACTTTCCTAGCAATAGGAGTATATGCAAACAATGTTATTGAGTGAACACTATGAATTAATTTAACCTAATTGTTACAGTAGATAAATATTACCTAGTATTTCAATTTTCATCTAGCCACCAGAAGAACAATCATCACTGAATAAATATGATTTTTAATCAGGATCAAGTCTGGGTTATTGGTTTATTTCTAGTTTTTTTTTTCCTTAGGAAATATTTACCCTGCTTAAGTTATAAATATTATCCGTTGTTTGGAGTGAAGATTTTACACAGTCATCTCAGACCGGTGCAGCTTAAAATTTTTAATAACTAAAAAGGGAGGGAGACTGGAATCTCAATTGTTTTCTTCCAGGATGAGTCTGCTACCCGTGCCAACTGACCTACCTCAGTGGCATGCCCTTTGTGGATTTGCCAGCCATCACCCCCATTGCCCTTTCTACTTCCTCCCAGGCCCCCCTGGCTCCTGCTAGAAGAGTCCCAGCACTTAGTAGGCTATCCCAGAATGGTAGCCATTGTAATCACACCCTACTGTCCAGGGTGTTAAGATGGGGCTCCCTATAAATGAGGTCACTGCAGGTTCTTTGTAGAAGTTGGTTTTTCTTCTATCGGTTCCTGGAGATAGTGGGATTTCCCTGATCTCTTTCCCCAGTAAGATCATGCCATGCCATGTCCCCTGCCGCTCTGCTCCCCTTCCCAAATCCCTGCATTTTTTACCCTGCTGAGTCGGGGTGGGCAATACTCTGAAAGCAAAGACTCTCTTTGTCCTGCTCTTAAAATCTGGACCATCGCCAGCTCCAAGCCGGCTCCTAGCATGCCTTTCTTAACCCTTCATTAACCTACTATCAGAAGACTCAGCAAGGCTCATCTTGCCCACTCCAGAGGAAGAAAAAAGAGGAAGGTGAGGAAAGGAAGGAAATTTGCCCCCACCCTAACTGAAGGCTTGCCTGTATATGACCCTGACACATAGTAAAGCTATGATCTCTGAGAATTCTGGGGTGGGGTTAGAATCATGGCAGGAAAAGGGAAGAATCAGCTTGAAATAAATTGATGAGTTGGCAGAATTAAATCCTTCCCTTAATAATTATGTGCAGAATTTTTGTATCTAGTGCTTTTTAGAAAACTATTGTTAGCATATAGCAAAAATAGTAATTATCCAGTCACTCAATGAAAATGTGTCCACTGCCTACCCTGTGCAAAGACCTGAACTACTTGCGTGATTCCTCCTGTGTTGGCAGACTCAGGAGGAATCACACAAGGAGTCTACCCTTTGGCAACTTAAGGTTCCCAATGACATGACATTCCATTCTATGGAGCTCCAATGACATGACATTGACAACATGAACATCAGTCGTGACAATTTGAGCTTCTGAATGATACGCAGTGTAAGAAGACCATACAGCTGTGCAACCCAGGAGTGAAAGAAATTGCTTTCTACTTGGGAGGGATTATTTCCTATTCTGTGCTTTGAGGTGAACTCCTGGCCTCATAACTTATGTTCTTGGTAATGTTTTGTTTGTCGTTTGGTTGTAGATATGTTTACCTATTCTCCTTTCCAAAATGGCTTGACCAGCAGCAGGAGTGCAGCCTGTGGTTATGAAACGGAATAATCTAAATTAGTAAAGTATTGACAATAGTGAATAGTTAGTACCTCCGTATTCCATCAGTTATAACTATTTTAATAGTCCCCCTTAGAAATATGTAAAGAAATATGTTCTGGGATTGATACTACATTATAATATATTTTAGATCCTGCAGCACTCTCAAAAACAGCATGAGGTAAATAATTAATAATAATAGTAATACCAAGTGTAATCCTTACGTAACCATTCATAACTTACAAAGTCTGTGTGAATACATTATCTCTTTACAACCACTCCGTAAAGTAAATAAAATGATCCTGATTTTTAAAGATGGAGAAACTGTGGTTCCAAGAAATTCAGAAGTTTGTCTAGAGCAGTGATTCTCAATCAGGGTGACTTTGCTCTCCAGGGAACATTTGGGAATGTCTGGAGACCTTTTGGTTGCTACATCCTGGGGGCTGGGGAAGGAGACTGCTACTGGCATTTGATGGATAGAGACCAGAGATGATGCTACTAAACATCCTACAGTGCACAGGACAGCCTTTCACATCAAAGAATTATCCAGACCAAAACAAAAAAGTACTCAGGTTAGGAAAACTTGGTCTAGGATCACACAGTTGGTAAGAATTGAATCCAGGTTTATTATTCTTGGTCCAGTCTTTTTTCTGTTACCTAAAAGTGGAAAGTTTTCCTCTTAAATTAAATAGGGAAGCACAGCCTATAACATTTTATTCCTGAGCTCCTAGAAAGAGTGCAAAGTATACCTTTGATAGACCAGGAAATGATGGTATAAAATCACTGCCAGTGACAATAGAAAAGCTTTCAGCATAATCTCCACCCCTTCCCTCCTAGGCCTACCTTCCCAACTTTATGGAGCTCTGTATCTGCAATTACATTTTGTTGATAAAATTTCACTGTGTTTTTTCAATTCTCAGACTTAGACAATACCTAGAACCATGCAGGAGAGATGAAAGGCAGGAGTAAATGATTGATTAACATGTGTGTGAGTTCTCAATTATCGATGGTAATGGCCCATGGATATAACATAGATTTGCCAAAGCCGCTGATAAACCAAAAGGCATTTTTATTGAGATTTGGAATCAAAACATTTTTTAAAGGAGAGTCATCTATCTAATAATCACTTTAATGTTGAGGTAAGCTACCATAGCAGTTATTTTTAATTCCCTAAATACATATCACTATGAGGCAGGAGAGGCATCCAAGAATGTGCTAGTCAGCAGGGGTTGCCAACAAAGATTAAAAACTGGAACAGTAACAGGATGGCTAAAAAAGCTGTGATGGAGGCACAGTGAAGCCAGGCACAGTAGAGTTAAGTCCATGCATCCCAGGGGCACACAGCCTGTGTTCCGTCTGGCTCTGCCTACCTAACTTTATGATCGTGAGCAGGTTACTTAATTTCTCTGTACCTCAGTTTACTCAACTATAAAATGGGAGTGTACATAGTACCTACCTTATAAGGTAGTCCTGAGAACTAAATATATTTAAAAATGTGCCTGGCATGTAATAAGTATAATAGTGCTATATATTTTCTAGATTATGCATGTGTTAACTCAAATCAGATGAACTTATGGATAGTGATGTGAAAACATGGCATGAAATATTGTTGAATGAAAATATAGAAGAAAAGAAATTCAGAGAGCAATAATTATAGCACTGACCCATTTATATTTAACCTCCCCGGTCCCCCCAATGACTTATGTGAGTTATAGGTTACATGGTGAGGAAGAACTTGAACTTTTTGTTTTTCAATTTGGAGAGATTATCATCCACTTCTTTAAAAATATTTATATATTTTTTAATTGACTTTTATCGAGAGAGGAAGGGAGAAAGAGAGAGAGAAAGAGAGAGAAACATTGATCGATTGCCTCCTATAGGCACTCCTAGTGATTATTAACCCACAACCTGGGGATGGGCAATCAGACCCACAACCTTTTGGTGTACCAGGTGATGCTCCAATCAACTGCGCCACAGGCCAGGGCTGTAATCCACTTCTTGATTCAGGAGTAGGTGGGCACAGAAGGACGCTTTGAAGCAAATTTCCTTTTACTTTTCTCAGTAATGAAATGTAAGACCACCAGGCCTGTTTGGCACCGGGGAAGGGTATAGAAGAATCTAAGTTCCATCAAAGGTCACTTCTCCCAAGAAGCCTTGGTAAGCACAGCTGGGAAGAGGTGGGCAAACTGAATGGGATTCAGCGAGTCCTCCGTCTTCTTCCTTTCTCAGAGTAACATGGTGAGAGCCTCTCTGTTTGCTGTGTTGTCATGGTCATGTCTGAGCTCTGTCAGCAGAAATATACACCCATGGTCCCAGAGAGGGATGTTACCAAGGGAAGAGAAGCCTAGCTGGGTGGCAAAGCCTAGAGTGTGACCTAAGAGTATATGGGGATGGCCACTTCTGGCCCAGGTGTAGGTAGGTGAAATCCATTTGGATCAGTATCTTTGGCCCAAAGTCACACATATGAGTATGGACAAAGATGGGTAATATTGGAGCCCACGTGTAAGGCAGGATTGTGTTTGCTTTAGGGATTCTATCAGCAAGAACATCACTGTGGCTTGCAGATGACACCATCAGACTGCACAGGACCAGCTATCATAGTGACACCAGGGAAGTCACAGAAATCCCAGCAGGAAAGAATTCGGCTTGCCAGTTCTCTCTACTTCTGATGTTTGGCTGTACAGTTAGGAAGCATGTGCACAATCACCGTGCCTGAGCCAAAACAAGCTGACTCCAACACAGCATTTCATGGGTATCTGTCCCTCCCAAATTTGCTGAAGCAGAACCTCTGGGATTGGAGCTCAGGAGTAGGAATTTTAACAAGCTCCCCAGATTATTGTGATGCCAATGAAAGTTTACAAAGCACTGATTAGTCAAGGCAGAAGTCAACAATCTCCTAGGTTTCTTGCAGTGGTGAAGGTACAGTCAATGAGAACACTCAAATGAGCAACTTTGATGAAGCCACAAATTACCCCATGCAAAGGGAGTATTGATAGTGGACTGTGATCTGGAAATCCATCAGTGCAATCTAAAGGTTTCAAAGCAGAAAGATGAAGATCCCAAACAATTCATATGAAAAGAGAGCAGCCACAGAAGTAGCTAAAATATAGAAGAAATGAGAGAAGTGCAATAGCTTCATTATTCTCCATATTGCTTCCTAAATGATCTTCTCAGGCATATATGATCACTGCTGCTGTGTGCATGTTTCTAATGGTTCCTTGTAGCAGGAATAAAGGTCAGTGGGTCCAAATTTTCCAACTGAGTTTTAACACTTTAATCCTTTAGTTCCTCTTGTGAACCCTAACAAGATCTGGCCTTCAAGTTTTGCCAGAGTTAGTGCTTCGGCTGAGAACATCCTTCTCTCTCTACCAGCTTATGCTGATATTCCTTCTCTTTCCAGATAAACCTCCAGCCCGATCTCATCTAAGAAGCCTTCTTAGATTTCTCCAGCTGATAATTACTCATTGTGCTGTAGTCTCATGGCTTGATTTTACCTTTTGATAGCTCTCTGATCAGTCTGTCAGGAGTCAGGTGATTTATGTATGTCTGGCCTACTCACTAGGGTATAAATGCTGGAGCTCAGGGGTCCTGTTTCTTCTCCTTGACTTCCTCACCATACCTTGCATAGTGCTTTTCATGGACAAACCGCTCAATAAAGCTATGGCATATGACTAGTTGACTAGAGATGAAATTTCCTTTAGAGAAGGAGGTGGAGTAAAAGTTGGAGAGGTAATTGGGGGGGGGGATGGGGTAACCAACAGCTTTTAAAAAGTTTTAATAACCAAGTATATTAAGTTCAGTCAGTTTTATTTCACTTTGGGATACATGAAAGGTTCTTGAGCTGGTTTCCAAGATTCCTTCTATCCTTTCTAACATTGTACATCTATTTTAAAACATTTTTCTTTTTATTCATCTCCTTTTCTTTGGTGGGGGATGTCTGTTGGTTTTGAAATAGTATGAAGTTTGAGAAGAGAAGAAATAGAATGAGAAGCTTTCTTTTCTCTTCTCTGTTACGATCCCAGAATATGCTTCATGAAAACCCTTGCTAGCAAAGCAATGAAGTTCATTTACTAAAGCGGTGGCCTTAAATATTTCTGTGGTAACTTCGTACATACATACTATACTACTTATATACACCTGAAACAGGCTTTAGTAAAACAGCCCTTACTCTTAATTTGTGCAATGCAAGTTGGTATTTTCTATGTTACTCTATTTTATTCCAAATAAACAAAAAGTGGACCACAACCCAGTGAATCAATTCCATGACCATAAAGAGTTGAGACCTGCAATTTGAAAAATGTAACACTTAAGAATTTATATCATAATTGCTAGGTTGCAATAATTGGCTGAGCACTCTGCCAGGTACTTTTGCTAATACTGTTATATTCATTCTATGACAAATTATTATACTCATTTTATGGATGAGGGTAGAGCCAATTGCCCAAGATCACATACCTACTACAGGGCTGAGCTGAGACTTAACACATGTAGACCAGGCTTCTGCTCACAGTTCAGTGACACATGCCAACTGCAGCAAAGTTCTGAATATGTTGAAGTTTTAACCTGGCAACATTCAGGGAGCATGAGACCACCAGGGTACAAAGTGCTCTATACACAACATCTTCATTTCTTGTCTGGAACTTTATTCCTGTCTTATTCTCCCAACTCATAAGTCCCTAAGAAATGGCAAACCCTTAAAATAGAACATTCAAGTTCTAACAGATAATCCAGTTTTATGACTAGAAGGAAACCTTCTAGAAGACTGGCACTAAAACTTTTGAGTCTTCTTTAAATGAACAGAATTCTATACACATTCAGGATGAGTTTTTATTTTTTCACTTTTCCTTTTCAAAAGATCCCCTAAACATCTAAAAGTAAGTAAATAAAAATTCCGCTTTGTTATGTGCCTAGGTCCAATAGGAAGGCTTGTTATTTTAAACACCAATCTGTTGTCATATAACTTTATTTCCAAAGTTGCTTGATTTTCTGGGTCATTGTTGGAGGAATAACTCAGTTCCATAAACAGTCCCTTAGATGCCAAGCAGTGTGCCAAGTCATACAAAGACCTGCCCCTCACCTTTATAAAGGGAACATGTGCTAAAACAGAACATGACACAACATGACTCCATGCATGCATAGAGTACAAGGTGCAGAGGAAAGACAGTGGATTGAATCATAATTCCAGGAAAGCAAGAATTTTTACTTTATTTTTAGATGTTCGGAGACAAGAGGGAAAAATAAAACTGACAATCTTTCAGTTTTAGTGTCCACAGAGTTTTGTTAATTTAAGAAGACAGAAGATTTAATGCCAGCCTTCTAGAAGGTTCCCTTCTCATCATAAAACTTTTCACTGTTATAGTTTGAGTATTCTATTCTAAGGGTTTCCTACTTTTTTTTTGGGGGGGGGGGACTTGCAAATTGGGAAAATAGGGCAAGAATAGAGTTCTAGAGAAGAAATGAAGATATTGTATACAGAGCACTTTGTACCCTGGTGGTCTCATGTTCCCTGTGTGTTGCAAGGTTAAACGTTTAACATATGCAGTTTTTTACCGCAGTTGGCTGTGACCTAAAGCCACGGCACATGTCACTGAGCTGTGAGCGGAAGCCTGGTCTGCCTGTGTTTAAGTCTCAGCTCAGTCATGTTGTTGGTATGAGATCTCAGGAAATTTGTTGTGCTCTAAGCCTCAATTTCCTCATCCATAAAATTATATCATAGTGAAGCAATACACTGACAGCATCTTTTATTGTATCATTATAATGACAAGGCTGCCCCCATAGTTTGGTAAACTAAGGCAATTATCCTTGTTCTATTTTTAGTGTCGAGGATTCAGGTGATAAGGGGCCCGTGGCCTGTTGAGACTCAAACTGAATATTCACCAGCACTATTTACCAACAATGAAACCAAGCTAAAATGGAACCTTAAGAGAAACTAATTTGAAAAGTTATAAAAGCTATACTCTTCAGTGGAAGTGTGAATCTTGAGGATAAAGACAAGTCCTTCATTCACTTGTTTAACAAATAGTTATAGAATATCTAATATGTGCCAGGCACTGCATTAGGTGTGTGTACATAGGGTAGATTCATGTGGTCCCTGCATTAGATAATATATACTCTAATGGGTGAGACAGGCAATAAAAAGCAAATACTATATATTAACAAAAGTATCTCAATTGGGAAAGGTGCAACTAAGAATATAAAGCTAGTAGTGAGGCAGAGAATATTAAAATGGGTGCTTACTTTAGACAGAGTGGTTGAGAAGGTCTCTAGAAGGAGGTGATGTTTAAGCTTAGAAGGATGACAAGGAGACAGCCATGTGAACAGCCAAGGAAAGAATCATGGGAACAGCCAATGCAAAGGCCCTGAGGTATGTGGAACTTTTTGTGAATTGAAGCTCTGGACTTCTTTCACACACACACTGACTGGATGCCTCCCCTTCCCTGCTTCCAGCTGCTTTTCTGACGCAGTGTTACAGTATGTGTGAGGCTTGCATTTGGGTCCTGGATGGCTGTGCCCTTTTATATATATCGACTTAAAAGCATGCTGGGATAGCCTTCTTTTCCACACATCTTCCCAGCCTGTATCTTACTCAATGTGACTTTCCCATCCATTCAAGACTGCCCTTGACATTTATATCATTTTGATTTGTTTGCCTACATTTTTTGCTCAGGTCTTGAGAGATTAGCTGCCAACACAAGGTAGACACTCACAAAATATTTACTGAATTTTGGGATGAATTTCTAAAAGATCATCAAAGATCTTATTTTTTGTGTTTATGGTTTTGTCTGCTTATTTATTTTAACATGGTCAGGCTCGGGGGAGAGCAAACGGAATGGAATTTGAAGGAGAATTGTATGGCATTCTGGAATGGCACTCAGTGGCTGGAAGGCTACTTCTGGCTGTGTAACTCATTAGTGACATGACCTTGGACAAGACATCCCACTTGAGCCTTGACATCTTCAACTAAAAGGAAGGGTTGGGTCCAAGTACCCTGCAATGTCTGTTCTTTGCTGTGACTCATTGGGTTTCAATATTTGCCACTCCTTCCACACTCCCATGAAAGAATCATTGTCTTTAGGCATCAACTTAGTTTATGTGAGAATGTTACCTTACATTTGGTAGGACTTCGTCATTTTCAGAGTCCTCTCATCTCCACTATCTCATTTGATTTTAACCAGCCACATAAAGTATTGAAGATATTAATTATTTTATATCTCACAAAATGTTAAACTTGCCTAAGGCCATAATGCAGTACAAAAGGGAATGACACTTGTATATCCTGACTCTGTGTGGCACGCTTAATTGGATAGAATCTGTTCAATGTAGAAGTGGAACAAATTTTTTAACCACTAGAGTAGTGGTAACTACTTTTTTTTTTTTTTAATATTATGGACTGTTTTTGAAATGCTGAAATCCAAAGCATCTTTTTTTTTCCCCCCAGTTAAACACTTGACTAGAAGTTGTGATGGTCAGAAAAATACTCAAGTTAACACAGTTAGAGAAAGGCAGCACAGCAGGAATCAACTATCATATGGACAGGAGGCAAGGTGGTCTTCTTAATAATTGAAAAAGTATCCCAACGTTGCAGGATATACCAAGGTTGCAGGTTCAATCCTTGGTCAGGGCATATATAAGAAGCAACCAATGAATGCATAATAAGTGGAACAACAAAATGATGTTTGTTTCTCTCCCTTTCTCTCTCTCTAAAAAAGCCAATAACTAATAAAAAAATTTTTTTTTAAAGGAAAAAGTATCCAGAAGCATTTCTTCCTAGGACTGAATTGTCCTGGGAACTTCCCAAATCATTCTGTTTTATCTGAAGAGCAGTGTCCTCTGCTTACGCTTGGTTCTTGTTTCCGCATAACCATGGGTCTCACGTGGATTGGCTTCCTGGCACTAGCTCTGGCCAGCTGACCCCAACATGTCAGATCCATCACTTACCATAGACTCTTATTTATTTATATTTAAAAAAAATATTTTTATTGATTTCAGAGAGTGGAAGGGAGAGGGAGAGACAGAAACAACAATGATGAGGATCATTGATCGGCTGCCTCCAGCATGCCCCACACTGGGGACAGAGCCTGCAACCCGGGCATGTTCCCTGACCAGGATTCCAACCGTGACCTCCTGGTTCATAGGTCAATGCTCAACTATTAAGCCACACCAGCTGGGCAAGACTCTTTTAGTTCCTGTGGTTCAATCAGCTGTAGCTGGTGGGGCTCGGACTCGTGTGGCACTCACATCAAGTTCTACCTCTATATCAGGATTTATGGAGAGGTTTCTAGGGAAGGTAGTCTAGATGGAGCAAGAATCCCCAAACATGTCTATTACATTTTCCTTTATAAAGTTTCACATAATTCTATTGACTTTGTTTCTAGGGCGACTCCCATCTTTATAAGTATACCTATTCTTCTGATAGTTCATTAAAAGAACACCCAAATTTGCTCCTTACTTTAAAATAAGAAATGTAGTTTCATGGTTTTCTGATCGTAGAATGCAGTTAAAAAAAATTACTAGCCATCAATTGGGTGCTTTAGGTCCCAGGCCTGATCCTATCATTGATTTCTGGACAGATCATTTATTTCCCCTTGAAATTCAGGAGAAGGGGTGTGTGTTAAAATCTAAAAAGTAGAAGGCATTTTATGGGATTATTTCATCTAGCCTCTGCATTTTTCTGTAAAAGACAATGACATCAAGCCTTAGGTCACAGAGCTGATTAAAGAGGTAGAGCCAGTGGAATATTTCTCCTAAACAAACATTTATGGTCTTTTTATTACATCATCTCAGTAGAGCCTGTAGAGGCTTATGCTGAGAATCAGAGATAATGCTTTTGATTGATAATGCAGCATAAAGTAGTGTCTAAATGTAAAAATGTTATTTTAAGATGAGAACATGGAAAGAAACCAGAACACAGGAATCTTCCCAATGTGTCAACAGACAGGAAACAAAGTATAAATGCCCTAATTCTTGTTCCCTAAAAACTTACATATAAACAAAAGATCTTGAAAATTAATCTTCCACAAAACTATATCAGAAAATGGAGATTAGGACATTCCTGCTGCCAGACAGTATAAGGATATAGTTGGATGTTGACTCTGATCATAGGTGGCTTGGCTTCAAAGGTGGGCTCTATTAATATAAAGTTGTATAATTTAGGTTTTTTTTTAAATCACATGTTAAACTGCTCTGGATTAAGCTACTCAACATTATGTGAACAAAAGGTCGCTGCCACCAATTTAATGCCAACAGGTGTCCAATCTAGGGTGCAGAAAGAAAATAAACTATTCAAAAATTCAGTTTCCAAACTGGGAAAGCAGCCTCAGTAGGAAACCAAAAGTGCATTCCATGGAGATGAAGGTGAGTCCACTCTTTAGAAAGTCCCACCCTAGTCCCTGATTGGTCCATTTTTAAGCAAATGAGGATTCCAAGTTTGCACAGTCTGATTGGTCCAAATAACACTGTCCTTTGGTTGGTCAGGATAGCATATTCTGAATAGTCTTTTAGGAGCTGCTCTGATTGGTCAGTAAAGATGCAAATGAGGGTATAACTATCATTCTGATTGGATGGGGCATCTGTCAGCCCATTGGTTGATACAGATACAGGGATTCCTTTATAAGGTTGGACTCAGCCTGCAGGAATACAGTGCAGGAAGGACGCCACCAACTCAGTCTGTGGCTGTCCCTGAAATGCATAGCGTGTGAGAGGTCTCTGTCAGCAACTGCTAGAGATTTCGGGCCAAATTAACTGTAAGAAAAACCTCCCCTGAAAATCCGATGGACTAGATTAGAGCTATCAGTTGGTTTAGCAAGGAATTATAGATGGAAAGGAATGATTTTAGTGGTTGCTCCATCTTTAACTTCATTCTTAGGAACTCTTAAAGTGGGTATTCTTTGCATTTCACAGGCTAGAAAACACACTAGAGACGGTAATTGCTTGGCAAGAACTAGAAGTTGATTCAGTAGTGCTTCCTGGTACAAACTCAATCTGAGTCCACAACGCAGTAAATGAAGGTCTTTCCCAAGTGGAGGCTTCCGAGCCCTGCAAAGTCCTCACTTCCCGGGGGCCTGGAGGGAGAGAGTGTGCGGGTGGCGCAGGAGGCGAGGACCCACATGCCTCTTCAGGCCCAGGAGCTACAGCGTGGCTCAGGGGACTTTTCCCAGGACGCGCAGGTCTCCCGAAGTCAGGTCGGGTTTCACGCGGCCAGAGCACCGGGCTGGAGGCTTCCCCCGTCGGGGAGGCGGGCGCGGCCTCCGTGGAGCCCCCCTCCGGGTGAGCCAGGGGAGCTGACTCCCTTGGAAGTCTGGGTTTCAGTCCTTAATTTAGAAACTCCACTTCTGAGTGAACGGAAGGCCCAGGAAGGGGACCAAGAAGAAGTACGGAAGGACGAGGGGCCGGCTCACGGCCCCGGCCTCGGGAGCCCTTGCATTTCGGCCCCCAGCGCGACGCCCGCCCCCCGGTTCGAGAGGAGGCGTGGCCCGCGGGAGCCGCCATCTTGGGCGCCGCTCTAGGCGCGGTGTTTACCTCTCGATGGTCTCCCGCTCCCGCCCCGCCCTCCCGAGTCATTGTCTGGAGGAGCAGCCGCGGCCGCGGCGCCTTCTCTTTATAAGCCCGCAGTGCCCGGATGTGAATGGATTACAATGTATCTTTCAGGGGAACCTATTATCATCAATGTGACTCCACGGGGGAGTCCATGGTGATGGTGATGAGGAGGAGGAGGAGGATGATGAGACACTTCTAAACTTGGAACAAGTTTAAGACTTGATGAGAGGAGAAGAGAAAAAAACCCACCACCACCAAGATTGGTTTGAGGAAAAATGATAACTATCCTGTATTGATTTTTTTGTAAACAATAAGAAAAAGTTGTTGGATTTTTTTTTTTAATGATTTCTTTTTTGGGGGAGGGGATTTTGTTGCAGTTTTATGGTGGAAAATGCAAAAACCACAGCCAGGTGCATAGTCTTGTATTCTGTGGATATCCCTGGAGCAGGACTGAGTGCCAGTTAAAGTACTTTTTTGGGGGACACACATGTGAGATACTAAGTACTTGCAGAAGATTTTTGTTTCTCTTTTTAAAGTCACTTTCCTTGGAATATTGTGAGCATATTTGTGGCCATTTAAGGTAACGTTACAATTTGCTGTCAGAGTAAACTGTTATTGAATTTAATTTTTAAAATATCGATCCCAATGTTTTATTAAAACAAAAGGAACCTATTAAATAATTGCCAATGGGAAAAAAAATGTGTGCATGTTGTGTACGTATTCCCACATATAGCAATAAAGGGTTTTGCAGAATGTGTATTTTAACACGTTACAATTGCGTATGTTGCATATACTGGATAAAGCACGCTTGCAATTCTGAACCGATAGAATTAGGAAGCTTAATTTCTATCCTAAAAAAGTGATGTAGAAAAGTATGTTTTAAGAGCATGCAGGGCCTGTAATGGTAAATGCTGAAATTAAAAACTTACAGTGCTGGCGAACGGGGACCTAGCGTGCCTAGGAACTCAAGTGTAAAAACAAAACAACATCCCCCTTCAAAAATTGCCTCTTTTTTTTTTTTTTTCTCTTTTTGGCAAAGTTTGCAGCTATACTATTTTGTGACTTAAAAGGGAGGGGAAAGAAAGTATGCAATTAAGGCTTCGCCCCCAACGCAAAACTACCGAAATGAGAATCTCCCCAGCAAACGGTGGCTCGGTTTATAGATGGAAAAGAAAAATATCGTTCCTCTTGGCCAAGTCTTTTTGCATCACGTGTATTTGCAGCCTAGTATAAACTTGCTTTGCCGTGTGTAGACGTGTGAGCGAGAGGGGACGGGAGTCGGGGAAAGAAAGAAGTGCGGAGACGTAAACTCGAATACATTTCAAAGTGCCTCCGAGGGCAGAAACGGGCAAAACCCGTACACTGTTCAGTCTTCAGATTGTAATTGACGATCTGAGGGGCGATGAGGTGCTCGATGGATTTTCGTTTGTGTTTCTTCGCGAGGCGGGGGGAGGTGTTGAGATTCTTTTTTTTTTTCCAGCGGGGGGTGGGGGGGGGGTGCATCCCAACCAGCCCGATCCGCGGACCGGCGTCTCCCCGGAGCCCCCACCATTCTTTGCTGACTTGCATTTCGGCGCCTCGCGTGGTCCCCCTCCCTTTCCGGTCCCCTTCCTCCCGGAGAAGAGATTGGGGGTTAAAAAGCAGGAAACTTGGCTGTTGTCTGCGGATCGTAATGGCGCAGCGGCGGCGGAGCCGGGCCAGAAGCAGAAGCGCCGGGAAAGAAGGCGGTGGCGGCGGCGGCCGTGGTTAGACATGAACGCCGCCTCGGCGCCGGCGCTGCACCGGGAGCCCCTTCTCGCGCGCGGGCGGTAGGTACCGGCGCCGGCGGGCTCGGCGGGGCTGCTGCGCCGAGAAGGCGCGGGGCTCGGGCTGGGCGGCCCCGCACGCGGCTCCGCGCCTCCCGTGCCGCGGGCTCCTGGCTCCCGGCGCTCCCAGCAGAGACACCCCTTCCCCTCCCGCGCCTCTTCCCTCCCCCTCGCCGCGGCCCCCCTCCCCGCCTCCCCTCCCCAGCCCTGCCGCTCGGAGGGACGGAGGACTTTGCCAAGGGCCTGACTTTAATTTTTTGCCATCCTTTCTTTCACAAATTAGGGTGCTGGACAATTACAGGACCCGACCCTCCACTCTGCTCGCCACCCCCCCCCCTTCCTCCGACCCTGTCACCCCTCCCCCTTTGGCCGTGTTTTCACTCCAGAGACGCTCATCTTTAATTTCTTTATAGCTACTTTGAAATGCGGAGGGGAGTGGTGTGTGTGAGTGTGTGCGTGCGTGTGTGTGAGTGTGTGCGAGGGGGTGGGATGGAGGGTGGGGGGAAAGTTGAGACCGGCTCGTTCTCAGTAGTTTCTCTTTTCTCTATGATCCATTCATTTCTCGCTCTACCTCCTGTTGCATAAAATGATGCGCTGAAGAGCGGCTCTTTTTTTTTTTTTTTTTGTACTTCCCGGATTTGGTTTTATAGTGGATGTTACCAGTTTTGATCGTCTCTTTGGAAATACAGTATCAATATCGCTTTTTTTTTTTTTTGCTATTGCTGCCTATTCCATCTTTAAAAAAACAAAACAAAACAACTCTCCCATCCCTCCCTCCTTTCCACCTTAATCCTACCCGCCCCCACACCCTCACCCCCAATCCCCCCAGTCTCCAAAAATCCGATTGTGTTTTCTCCCAAGGATTGGGACTGGATTTTCTGATTGCGGTTATTTCCATGTTTCTAGGTTTGTGTGATTTTGCTAAAATGCATCACCAACAGCGAATGGCTGCCTTAGGGACGGACAAAGAGCTGAGTGATTTACTGGATTTCAGTGCGGTAAGAAAGAACGGTGGAAACTAACAACAGCTGTGAAAACAAAACAAAACAAAACAAAAAACCCAAACACTGAGCTAGAAACCAATAGCAATCTAAAGGACAGAAATAATTTCTAATTGGCTGAATCCTCAGTAAAATGAAGGTGTTTATGATAAGTTTCAACTACAATTTTTGGGTGTGATGAACGATTCAGGCTTTTTTTTTTTCCCCAGAGTCTAATAACTTGCCTTGAATTCCGTACCCACAAATCCCCCAGAATAATTGAATCTCACCCCAATGGAAAGGAAAAACAGACACCCCTAACATGGCAAATCACCCCTAAAACTTGGCCTTCAGTGAACCCTGGAAGTACTAATACTTGGAGCACTACTCATTTTATTTATTTACTTATTTTTCCTGGAAATGGAAAAGAGAAAATAGGAGACCCCGTTGTCTCTTAAAGTTTTAAACTGATGATGCTTTGGATGAGTAGGACCTGTAGTTACCTAGTTACTTTTTTCCCCCTGGGATTCTGAACACTCATGTATGTATCGAGCGTACATTCTTTAGGACCCTTTATACTGTTTTTATACATGTCATAGTTATGAGATCAGTACAAAGAAGAACTTACACACTTGTGGAGTTTATAGCTTTACTTGGTCCTTCTCCATCCCTTTGCTTCCCTTTCCCAAACCAAGTCTCACTCATGTCAGGGGAATTGATTTTCAGTGGCAGATGAGTTTGGTGTAAGATGCATTTGCAAAGCAAAATGAAAAGAATCCACAAAACACATAAATAAAATCCAAACCACCTTGTAAGTGGGGCTCTTTCATGTTGCTGCTGCTACTGCTGCCGCTGCTGCCCCTGCTGCTGCTGCTGCTGCTGCTGTGCTGCTGCTCTTCTAGACCTTCTTTTGGAGAAATGGCTTTCGGAAGTTTTGCCAGGAAACATAGCTCTAGCAGCTTCGTAGCCCCCTTTCTGCTTGCTGCACTTTCTCCATTCGTTCCTTTGCTTTTTGCAGGCTCTGACCCAGGGAAGGTGCGCATTGTCCACTAGATACGTGGAAGAAGAGGGAAACCAATTAGGGTCGAAATAAATGCTGGAGAGAAGAGGGAGTGAAAGAGAGAGAGAGTGAGAGTGAGTGTGTGTGTGTGTGTGTGTGTGTGTGTGTGTGTGTGAGAGAGAGAGAGAGAGAGAGAGAGAGAGAGAGAGTCTTCAAATTGCTCTCATGTTAGAGATGAAATGAGAATTTAGTGCAGGTGGCACTTTTATTTTTATTTGGGTTCACATATAACAGGCAAATCCTATACGGGCTGGAAATGGACATTGCCACGTTTATGGCCAAGGTTTTCATATAAAACAAACAACTTTTTTCTTCTCCTTTGTAAAACTAGTGTTTTCTAGAGAGGCTGCTGCCCTCCAAACTGAATCTTGATAACATTATGGGGACTGTGTTTGTTTAAAATGTGGTAGTACTGCCTAGTACTGGCAATCTAATGAACCTGAGGAAAAAGAAAGGAGTGGTAATGGGGGCGGAGGGGGTGATTGCCAATGTTGTGCCTGCTTTAGTTCTAAGTTGGATGGTGATGTATTTTACTAAGATGAGCCCTTAGCATAAACTCTAAGTTATATAGTGAGAGTATGAAAGATCTTTGATGAACTCTGAAGCAGCAAATGTTTTCTTTTCAACAGTAATATTTCTTTGTTTCTTTTAGATGTTTTCACCTCCTGTGAGCAGTGGGAAAAATGGACCAACTTCTTTGGCGAGTGGACATTTTACTGGCTCAAGTATGTAAATTCTTGTCTTAATGTGTAGTTAAATGTTCTTTGCTGTTTATTCACTCATTGTATATTTTTGGCTCTGTTGAAGTGTTCTGAAAAAGTCATTGAAATTTTAGTCTGTAATGATATGGTTATTTCATTATCCATCAGTGGTATAACTTACACTAAATGTCATCTTTTGCAAAATTAAAATTAGGCCTTTTTTTTTTAATCAAGGAAACTGTCTCAGAATTCCATTACTTAATTTAAAAGCAATTTTCTAATACAGTTATAATCAAACATGTGAAGATAAGGCCAATGTTAAAATGAGGGAAATAAATTAATGTTCCCTGTTTGGAAATAGAGGGGGAAAATCTCACTTTCATAAAAAGGGAAAATCCCTTGTAAATAATATCAATTTTATTAGGTTCTATGTATAATTAACCCTTTTAAAGAAATGAGTCTGTAATTTTGCAGCTGAATGCTGTGTAGTAAACCATAACTGTAAATAGCCTCTTGCTAAGCTGAGAGCTAAATATTAATTCATTTATATTTAAAATATCCTTTCTGATGCTTTAGCTGTTTCTTTCCCCTATGTATCATGTGTGCAATGAATTTTTGCTGTATTTAAAGTTGCAAATTGGGAAGAACCTCACATTTTCTAAACGAAAGGTCTTTGGGTGATGCTTAAAAAAGACGTTAGCGCTATTCACAAAGGAAACTGGGTGCGCATTGATTATCTGGCATCTAAGGAGGAGTTTTAATAGGGGACTCTCTGAAGGTCTCTTATTAAAAGTGAAAACTGAAAATATATTTAGTTAAAATGTATTTGTTATTTTGTCCACTGAATCTCATATCAAAAGGAGGCATACGTTGTTGCTGCTATTCTTTAGGTTCAACGCTTAAATCCATTTCTGCTGGTTAAACAGCTGCAGTATTTTAGTTCTGGCAGTGGTACATAACAGTACATTAGACAGAGTGCTATTCTTAAGTCAGGCTGGTAAATGTTGACATTTTTTAGCTCTGAGATGCTAGTGGAATTGTCTGTTAACTATTGAATATAATTTCACATCGCTTAAATTTCATAGCAATGAGAAATCTGTTCACCTTTGTGATTTGTGTAATTGGTATATTTTTATAAAATGAATGGCTTATACAAGTTGCTCATTTCCAAGTAAGCTACTTCTCCTTCTTCTGGCACTCATAAGTCTAAGGGAATTTTAGACTCTGTAACTTGATTTATAAAATATGAGATGCCTCCTATAGTTATATTTTATCTTTTGTTTTTTGGGGTCCACTTTGATTAAAGTACTATTCTCCATAGGTTTGTGTTTTACTGCCCTGACCCTGTGAGAGCTGATTGCCTAGTACTGGCAATCTAATGAACCTGAGGAAAAAGAAGGGAGTGTTAATGGGACTTAATTTTTTTTGTTTTAGTCTTATATCTTGGAGATCTCTGTATTCCTTATACAACTTTGAAGTAAAGGTGAACACAAGTGTCTCTTCTAGACAAATTAATTTTTCATGTTAGACATTATCCAAACAGTAGCTAACTTTATCTCTGACAATACTTTTCTTCATCATATTACTTAAGAAAATGTGTATTTACTTTAAATCTAGAAGTAGATTATGTCAGAAAAGTACAGAGATAGACTGCTTTCAAAGTCAGTGCAAAATACTCTTTTGCACTTTGTGAAAATTGACACATTTGGAGTATCTTAAGTTATGTCAGTTTAGGTATGTCTTCATAAAGTGAGGTGAATCAGAAGCATGAAATTTCTGAGTTCACATATAGATAGAGTCCTTGCTATGATGTTTATTTTAAGTGTTTATAGGGAGTATAGGCTGGACAAATATTAATGTGTATTAATACATTTTGGTAAGTGATCATATATTTAAACTTACACAGTTCTTAAGACAACTCTGTGTGTGTGTGTGTGTGTGTGTGTACACATATACATACAAGCATACATGAACTCAGACAGAGACTTCATCCTTAGTGTGATGTTATGGTATTTCTGATGAAGATGCTGTGATTATTTCAAGGTGTTGAACTTTAAGTTACATTGTACCACAGGTGTAGTTTTCTGGCCCAAATGTTGACTTGTAAAGGTAAAAATGTGTGGCTCTTTGTTTGGGGTACTGGATTGAAAATGCAAGGTATTCATCCAGTGGATATGATGGTGACTATAATATATGGGGTACAGATTGGAGTGTTGGTTTTTCTCATCTATTCAAGACATATTTGAACACAGGGCTATTAGTGAAGTAAATGGCTTATATTTCCACTCAATAAGAAATCATTTATCCACAAAGATAAAGTCTTTTTAAAGCATAACGAATTAAAAAAATCAGAAAAACTGGCCTTTAACTGGAAGGATGAATGAGGTAACTTGGGACAGAGAAATAATTTTCTAAATTTATTTCAGGTTCATTTCCATTGTCCTGAGTGATCTCAGATGTCACTTTCATGGGTAGCTTTGCAACTTGGGTCCAGGAAAAAACGATCCAAGCTATAAGTAAGCTGTTCATATTTGAAAAACCAGCTATAGCTTTTCAGTGAGTCTTGGTCATATTTCATGCTTAAAGTTCCCAGTAGCTTTTGATTTCATTAATGTAGGATGCTCCATCGTGATTTGCAATGTGAGAATGAAAATAAAGTGTGGCCATATTCCCTTTAATCTTTCATTTCACAAACATGGTTTTTCCTACCACCTTAAGAAATGGGGAGGCTGCTAGGGAGAATGGAATGTAACCTGAGCTACAGCCTGACATTCCCAGGGAGCATTTTTCACATGAAAGGCTTTTGTCAACCCAGGAAAGGACCAGCAGTTTTTGTTTGATGTTTGCAGGTGTTCAGCAGAGAGCACTAAAACAATTCAGCCATGATAGTTCAGAGCTACGATGACCTTAACTGGGAGATTGGTGGTCTCTGGAATTATTTTTAAGAAATAGTTGTAACCCATATGGTAACTTATACAAAGAGGTTTAATATCCGTTATATCATTGATCTTATAACAAACTAAAAGTATCCACATGCCTGGATAATTGGAAAATTATTCTCATTAAAACGTAGGATGGCAAAGTTACCAAAAGAAAAAAAAATGCTCCTAGAGTCTATAATTTATTGGTTAACAAGGGCTTAATTTTCTAATATAACAAAGATACTGTTTATTTGGTTACTCTGAGTCTTTTATAAGCAACAGATAAACATGCTAGCTTTAGGATCTTTTTAAAAAGTAGTTTTAAAGTTGGGCCATTAGGATTATCTATACTCCAGAACAACCCTAGTCACATCTGTTACATGTATTTACAGTTAGTCTGTGATGGATACTACATCTTCCTCCCTCAGTTTAAAAGTTGAGCTTTTTCTCCTGTAACTGTTTAGCTTTGCTTAGGTGTTCAGCATTTGTTAAAGATTGCCAAATCAATGGGTGTTTGGACAATTAAGAGCAGTAGTAAAATACACCACATCTCTGGCATGGCATTTTTTAAAGAGGAAAAACATTTCTTGATATTCATACAAGTTAGTTAGCCTTTATCCACATGACACCAAAACAACCCATCAATTTAGTGAATTCAGGGAGAAAAAAACGAATCCAGGGGGTAGTACTGTACCACAGAAAAAATTCAATGGTCAGCATCCTGAATTGATTTCCACTAGTTTGAATTCAAGGTTATGGCATGAAGAAAAATTGGCCTCCCCTTAAAAGTGTTTGTTGAGTAGAGTTAAGTGTGTGTGTGTGTGTGTGTGTGTGTGTGTGTGTGTTTTAAAACAACCTTACTATTACAGTGCAAGTCATAATGGTTGCATGTTTTTTTTTTTTGTAAAGAGCAGAGTAATTTACTAGGTTAATAAGTAAAGTGGTATTAAACCCATTATGTTAGAATCATGGGATATAGGAGATAGAAACCGCTTAGCTTTATACAACCAAAGAAAACTGAGGCTCAAGTTAAGGAATTTCTGTGCCTTTATTTGCTGTTCTAAAAGAACACATTTTGATTTGCTAATTCTCTATGGCTCTGCAAATCCTTTATTGGAATAACATTGGTTTCACTACTGTGTTTTGCTGTAATTTGTATTGCATAATAGAGTATTAGGATTTATGTGTTGATATTTGTGCATACAAATGCTTCAGCCTGTGCATGCGACCTTTGAATACTTTCTAAGGTTTGGAACTGAATTTTGGATATTGATCATTCTCTTTGGCCCGAACTCCCCTGGGACTATTTGCAAGATGTTAAATTGAAAAATAGGGTGTGGAGGGTTACAACACTGACAAAATTAAAGTGCTTCTTAATACGCCAAGAGGTATGCTATGTCCCTTATATGTATTGTATTTTTAAAATTTTCACAAGAACTAAGTGAGATGCAAAGATTACAATGCTCATTTCATAGATGAGGAAACTGAGATTCAGAGATGTTAGACAACTTGCTCTCAAGGCAGCCTATAATGAATTAGGTTTAAAACCCAGGTTTGCCCAGCTCAATATCCTTTTCACACATGCATACACTGACAAACAAAGTTAGATATAGCTTACTTTTTCAAGATTATATAGGGATAATAATGCATTATTGAGGCTTGGCCTCACCTGATGATATGTTTATTGATTTTTAGAGAGATGAAGGGTGAGAGAGAGAGAAGGAGAGAGAGACAGACAGACACACAGAGAGAAATCAATGTGAGAGAGAAACATCGAACGGCTGCCTCCCTATGATCCCCTACCAGGGATCAAACCTGCAACCTAGGTATATGCCCTGACCATGAATCGAACTCGGAACCTTTTGGTGTATGGGATGATGTTCCAAAAAACTGAGCCACCAGCCAGGCTAGAGTAGATAAGCATTTTAAAAAACATATTTAAGAAAATGATATAAACTCAGGCCCATTATTTTTCCTGCATTAGTATTCAAATAAAAGCTAGCCTTCTAATTGATGTTGGATTTCACTGTGTCTTTGTATGTCTCACTATTGTTGTTATTACTATTGTTATTATTACAAGGAAAATATAGTAGATATTTTCAAAGTTGTGCTTTTATTCAACTGACAGTCTCCATAGGTGCCAGTGGAAATATTTTGTTTTCATTTATTTTTATGTACTGAAAGTTGAGGTAATGAAGCCTGCTCTGTTAATATCTAAAGAAATAAAGATTTTTTTGCCTTTCACTGTAAAAGAACTTTTGTAGTTCATTGTTAGATCTTTGAAACTTAATATCTAAGAACAATAATCCTAAATTCTATCAACATCTCTAAAATAAGCAGTATGGAAGTTTTGATATTCTTTTATCAGACACGTGCTTAAAATGTTGCATTTTCTAAATTCAGAAGGAAGAAGCAATACTCTATTTGACATGACTTAAGTAAATAAAGTGCATTAAACAAACGTGGGGATCCAAGATCTGTTGAGAGTGAAATGCTTAACATTTTTGACAGCATCAGCAAATTATCTTTACCCTACTATTGTAATGAGGAAATCACTTAAATAACAGATGAGCAGCTAAGTCACATAAACATATATAATAGAACTATGTAATGAAAGTTTATGCTGTTAATTGCTCGAATCTGTCTTAAATGCTTAGAATCATGAAGCAGTAAAGACTGTCATATAAACAGTTTTGTTTTGAGCTTAAAATTATTTCTTTTTGCTTTCATCTGCTATGATAAACAAAGTAATTTTGTAAGCTTTACAGATCAAACATTTCCTCCTAATGGTAAACTATATTTTATATTGGAAGTTTGCAACCTCGTCCAAGGCACAGAGTTGAGTCCGGGGGGCCCCAGGCCTGTGATTTTCAACGTTTAGTATTATGATGCTATTTAGATCAGTTCCCATAAGCCAAGATAACAGATCTTAAGTTGCCTAATAAGGAACATGGTGTGTTTTAAACGTTCTTCAGTTTACAAGTCTTGAACCAAAATGTTCTTGGGCAAACCTTTAGAATTTGTATCTATGTATTCAGTAAATCAGAACCTGCACAGACGTAGGATCAAAATTCAGCTAGGTAGAAACAGAAAAAAATTCCCTCTTTCCTTATTTTTTTTATGAGCTATTTTGTATGACCAGGTGTTCTTCCAAGTTAATTAGATAGTGCTAAGTATTAGAGAAAGTAAGGTACATAATAGGGTTTTTTTTAAAGGTTACTTTTGTTATGGTTTCTTATTACTCTGAATAAAATTTTTAAAATTGACCACCAAGTTTATAATACATTTTCGAAATCTGTGCCCACTTAGACTCAGCAATAAAATATGCACAGGAGTTTCAGGTGTATAGTTTTAAACCATATGACTCTTGATGTTTATGAGAGAGACATAAGAGAAGTAGCAATTTAATCTTTAAAGAAGAGTGGTAGCACTTTGCTGTAAGTAATATTTATATTTTATACCAGACTCATATATGAATAACAAAAGTGTTGAAAAGGTTGTCATGTTTATTTTCATTTCAAAAATAAATAAGGCCCGATTAATCAGCATATCAAATACCCAGGTGTGTTTAAAATCAGTTTATATGGATAAATTTCTGAGCTGTAAGAAAGTATTTTACTTAAATGTGCAGCTACACTATTGTTCAAGTGGATGCTTTTGTACTTTTGTGTGACAATTAACATTTAATGAATGACTTTCTAGACTGCCATTGGTGGTAATTACTATATGTAGTTTATTAACTGCAACTCATTGTTGGATGTGCCTGTATTGATTTGTTTTGCAAACAACCTTTCACACATTCAACAGTATTTGTACATTACTTTTTAAAGACCCGTTTTATTTGCTGATGCTGATATTGCCTCTAAAAAGTTTAGCTTACAATTCCACATGTACTAGAATGTCTCTTTGATCAGTGATTTTAATTGAATTAAAACTTCATCTTTTCAGCTATAAAAATTTTGCACTTGGATACTCAGGGAATCCCAAAGAAACTACATAATATTGTTTTATTTTTCAGGTAAATAATTTATAAAACTTTAGATTTACAGGAGACTTTGAGATGCTCTGTTATTTCTTAGGTAAAGAGACAAGGTTTGGGAGGGCTGCATGTCTTTTGTCCAGATCATACAGTTGGTTATTTGGCCATAAAAGAACACAAATACAGATGTCCTGACCCACTGGTTAGGGGCCCCATGCTGCTTTTAATTAAGGTTTGGACTCAATCCGTTGGTACCAACTGTATATTTCTTAAGAAGAGGAAAACTTGTATAATCTACCATTTCTGAAAAAATAATAAAAATTCAGGCTGTGAGAGATGGACATCGTAATCCGGCTCACTTGTCATCACGTGTTCTAATTTGGCTAAGGCAGTTGACGAATAACTGTTAAAATGTATTGTGTTATTAGAAATAACACAGTAAGACTCATGATTAAATATCAGGGCTGTAATTTAATCTCGGGGGTTCTGGTGCTGTTCATAAACCATTTGGCTTTTTCTGTAACAGATGACGTCAAAATACAGCTTGATTGAATTATGACCCTGGGTTCCAGGAGCACCTGCCTGTGCTTCTTTACTTCATGGCATGTCAGCGTTTCCATTACAAACTTTTCTTCTGCTCTGACATTTTTAACTTCAAATAGTTAAACTGGACCAATGCTTGCCATATAAACTGTTAGCCCCCCTGGGAAAAGACTATTTTTCCAATAAAACAGAGAAGGTGGTGACAAAGCCCCATTACGGAATACCTTTTAGAATGTTCTTCCTTGCTTTAATCTTCCATTAATTTCAACATTCCCTTTTGGGGTACTTAGCTGAATTGCAAGGCATCTAAATGGAAGGATTTAATTTCAGATTTCTCAAGTTAAGTCTTAAATATAAGATATTTAGAGACTGCTAAACTGGGCAAAAGAGCTTTAATGAAGGAGGATATTGAAATGATAGTTGTAGACACTAGGTTGGATATTGTGTAATATGCTGAAGTGCAAGACAGGAAAAACATGCAAATTTGGCGTACCTTGTCAGTCATTACTCTTATATCCACTTAAGATTAGTAAAACTTGATAATAGTTTAGAAAGGTATATTTATTTATATCACCACCTGGAGATTTCTGGCATAGGTTCAGTTTTGCCCCTCGGGTTTTAATATGTAGGCAGTGGACATAGGATACTTTATCTACCTAGCTGGTTACCTATAGTCATTCTTACTGAGGGTGCATTTAATATATACAGGGTGTCCCAAAAAATGTATACATACTTTAACAGCTGATAGCTCAATTTTGAAAATGAAATGTATTTTAATAAACACTGATTTTATAATTATTCTAAGTGTGTGTATACATGTTTTGGGGACACCATATATTTTCAGTATATGCTGTGTTCAGATCCCTGTATTAGCAACTATACCACATAGAGGGCTTTGTGGGAGATAGGCCCTGCCCCAAGAGGGCATATATTCTGACAGGAAAAATAGAAAACCACATTTATAATTAATACTCAGTGTCCAGAAGACAAGTGTCATTCATGTTGTGGGATTTTAGATAAATAAAAACTGTTTTCTTGCTGAGGGAAATTAATAGTGAAAGCCTTGTGGACAATTGATACTGATCCCTGAAGAGGAGGCGTGGGATTTTGACCTGGGGGTATTGGGACAGAGTGCTTGGGGTCAAGATCACTGTGAAGCAGGCACAGAGGAGGAGGCTCCGCAGCTCTGCGGTGACACCAACTCTGGTCCAGGCACCTGCAGTGACTTCCAGGCAAACATCTCTGTCTTGGATGCTTTTTTTTTCCTTTTCCGATTTTGGGATTTTTTGGGGGGATGTTAGCGTTTATAATTCAGTTCCACCCAAAACCAAAAATATATGTTTTTAATGGTAGTATCAGGATGGATATTGAAGTTTTTATGTTTCCAAACTCTTCCTATTATATCCTTCAGCAATGGAAATTTATTTGATTGACAGCAATAGCTACCTTGAAGAAAGTTATTTAACTGAGATCTGGAAATCTAGATTCTTTTGCATTGTTTATTGCTAAGTAGCTATTTGATATTGACAAAGTGATAGAATCTCAAAGCCTGTATTTTAAAACTGAAAACAGTTTGAAACTCTTCAGTGAACTTCAAGAGGGGTTTTATATAGTATATTTAAAAATATTTTCAGTTTGCAAAAATATTCATCTTTATAATTTTTATTATCGCTGCCATCAACATTACCAGTGCCACATCTTTTGATTCAAAAGCTTGCAGGGAAATGTGATAGTTATTATTGCCAGGTAATACATTCAGAAATGCATTTAGAAAACATTTTGAAAGATATTGTGATCTTAGCCAAAACTTAATAATGTTTGTAAAAACATTATGAAGTGGTCAGATATATCTTTGGGTAAAATCTATCATAATTACATTACAAGTAGGAAAAAGATATATAATACCATCCTCTCCTCAGGTATTGGTGAATTCAAATTAAGATGTCTTTCTCTCTGTGACCTCCAAGTAGAGTAGCACATAGTCCCAGTTTCCACAGGATGCCAGAAATGCAATTGATGGGTGAAATTGGCTTAGTAAGAATTTATTAATGAATGATTGTGCTTGCTTCAGAGTATAAACAAAATTTTTATGACAAGGAATATTTTAGACCTATTTTTAAAAAATGTCAGTTACAAACCTGTGTATTCCCAAAACTTTTTCTTGACTTTCAGAAATAAGGGACTTATATTTGGATATTTTGCAACTCAGAATTTTTTAAACTCTGAAAAAAACAAATTTGTCATCAAGTGGTAGTATTACAAGATTTAATATAGAATTTTATACATAATTTAATTTTGTAATTTTGAAAAGAAAGACCAAACAATGTCAATTTCAATTCTTGTTCCAATAGTAATTGTTTGTTGTTTGCATTCTTGAATACCAGTGTCTGCTGCCTGGTGTCCCAAACCATTGAATGCTTTTCTGTTCTCTTGTGGGCACTCTGATTCGTCATCTAGTTGCTTTTAGCCATAAGGTTATTATTTTTTTGTTCCCTAATTTTCCCCTGATTTTCTTCATCTCTTCTTATTCTTCAGTTTATCTTTTCAGTCCATGTATAACTATGTTTCTTTTACATGGTTGTACCTTTGCACTGCTCCTCTCCTTCAAGAATTCAACACTTTACTCCTGTGTGGTTTTGGTAGGTGAGAAATATTTTAGACAAGGTGAGGCTATTTCATAATTACTTCAATTAATTTTACTTTAAAAATTTCATTGTTGTTTAAGGCCTGGTTATTTAGAAGATGTTGAAATTTTTAGAAAAGTGAAAGGGATGAATGCATATCATCTTATTCTTTTTTCCCAGTGTGAATATAGTTCACTGGAGTAACAGTTGATTTATTAACAACTAGAGGCCCAGTGCACGAATTCGTGCGCGGGTGGGGTCCCTCGGCCTGGCTGGCCGATTGGGACCAATCGGGACCAGCCTGCTGGGGGGAGGGACAGCGGGAGGTTGGCCGTGGGAGTGCACTGACCACCCAGCTGGTGGTGGGGAGGGACCGCGGGAGCTTGGCTGTGGGCGTGCACTGACCACCAGGGGGCAGCTCCTGCATTGAGCGTCTGCCCCCTGGTGGTCAGTGCACAGTGCGTCATCATAGTGACCGGTCAACCGGTCGTTCAGTTGACTGGTCGTAAGGGTTGCTTAGGCTTTTATATTTATAGATTAGTAATTTTTATTTGATCATTTTTTTATTCATTCAATAAATGTTTTTTGGGAGCCAAGTCAAGTTACAGTGTTAGAAGCTATGGTGAGGAAAGGATGGTATTATATTCACCAATAACTGAGGAGAGGATGGTATTATATATCTTTTTCCTATTTGTGATGCAATCCTATATAATAAAAGGGTAATATGCAAATTGACCCTAACAGCAGAACAACCAGGATGACTGGTCGCTATGACGTGCACTGACCACCAGGGGGGCAGATGCTCAACGCAGGAGCTGCCCCCTGGTGGTCAGTGCACTTCCACAGGGGGAGTGCCGCTCAGCCAGAAGCCGACTCATGGCTGGCCAGTGTAGCGGCGGTGCTGGGAGCCTCTCCAGCCTCTGCGGCAGCACTAAGGATGTCTGACTGATGGCTTAGGCCTGCTACCCCTGGGGTCCTGGACTGTGAGAGGGCGCAGGCCGGGCTGAGGGGACTCCCCCCGCTCCCCACTGGGCCTCTAGTTATGATATAAAGAAAAAATTTCAACTTCACCATTGTAATGGAGCACGATGTTGCTGTTGTTAGGTAAAAGTCCTACAGTGATTCAATAGGAAAGTATTTTAGTTAGTGATGTGGAAATATAGAGTTAGATTTCTTTAAAAAATACATTTCAAATATAACTAAGTGCAGACTTCAGAAACAGAAATCCTAGAATCTGTGTACTTGTGTGCTTCTACATGAGTATAATTAAGGAAGGAGAATGGTTTCTAAGGGTTATAGAAGTTAGACCTGGAAGACTATTGTTATGAATGTACAATCAGAGATTCTTTGGGAGGCATGACAACTTTCTTCTGTTGGTCCTTCTGGAGCAGAAATTAAAATTTTGGACTTATAGATAGCATTCATATACTTCAGGAGCACTAGATACATACAGGAGTGGGTAAAAGTAGGTTTACAGCCGTGAGTATGTGAAACAGTTTATTCTTGTATTATTATTTATTAATTATTGCATTATTATCCATAGGAACAACTGTAAACTTGCTTTTACCCACAACTGCATGCCTAACGTTTTTATTCCTACACTTGAAGTTTTTATATTTATTTTTAAATATATACACAGAAAAAGTATTTACTTTTAAAGTTAATTATTTATTGAGCCTCTACCATGTGTCAGGACCATGTTAGGAGCTGGAAATAAAATGATGAGCAAGACACTTGTGTTCCTGTATGGATTAAATGTAGGAGACAGACACTAACTGAATCATCAACCAAAGAAATGTCAACTTCTACACTTGAGAGGTGTGTGGCATTAGATGCGTTAGGAGTAGGGATATCTGACCAAGCCCAGCAGTCAGGAGAGGCTTCCCTGGGACTTGTACACTCAGAATGGTGTCTGGCAGATGGGGGCAGGGGGAGGGAAGTGGCTGGAGGCATGGGTTCCACTAAGAGAGAGAAGGTCATGGTTGGGAAGGGGCTCCAGCATGGTTTGAGCTGAGACTGGGAGGAGCGTAGGGACCACGTCATGCAAGGCTGAGCAATGGGGAGTCTTTGCAGTGCACTGCCCATGAGATTGTGCTTGGGAATGCTGGCTGCAGCCTGGAACCCAGGCCTCAAGGGTAGTAGGTGTGGGTGGCCCAAACCAGTTATGAGGCTTCTGCACAAATCCAGGTGAGAGATGGGGTTGCTGGTCCTACAGTGTGGGTGGTGAAATTGGAGAATGAACTACAGACCCTATTTGAAACCTATAACTTTAGTCCACTGGGGAACATTTATCGTGGGCACTTGCTTTATTTTGTGCAGCTTCCTATAACTTTAATACTTTCAAATTTATTATGCTTTATACCTTATAACAGTAACGGAGACCTCACTCAGCTACCATGTGATATCCACTGCCTTTTTAGCAACCAAGCACCATAGAAGTGCTTTTTATTTTCTGAGAGAAGTGGTAGGTTTGATTTATGCAAATCTGTTGTGAGAGGGTGCAGAGGTGGAAGTGGGAGACCAAGGGAAAGGGAACTTTTCTTTCTTATTTCATGGTCTTCAGTGACAATGCATCATTTCGGCCGCCTGTAGCTTACGTTCTTATTACCAGTAAACACGATGGTGTGGTTTGCCCTGTTGAATAGGATTCATTGAAAGCCTGTAGTCCCTTATCAGATGGCACATCCACAACAGGTGGCTGAGCTGCTTTGCTGGTGAACTTTAGGAGGGTGGTTTGATTCGTATGATAGTTTGAGATAAAACACTTATTATTTGATTGTATTTTTTTGAGGTATTCCAGGAGGGAAAATTATCTGTTAACTTTTGATTAGGAACAAAGTGAAGCTTCCCATATGTACACATCACAGCTAATATACTGCCTCCTTTCTAATGATGGCCTCCCTCTTTCATTCTGACCATGTCATTCTTTTTATACCTCCCCCCAGCTCCATTTTTTCATTGATCTTATTGGTTACTATTGAGAGTCACTTCTCAAACCAGTATGTGTGTTAGTTCATTTTAGTTAGGAAAAATATTTCCATCCTTTGGTTATTTACTGTTCAAGTTGAAGAAAATGTATTGTTTTATATCTATCCTTATCCCTGTCCCTGTCCCAGTCCCTGTTCCTATCCCTGTCCCTATCCCTACCCCTTTCCCTGTCCCTGTCTCTGTCCCTGTCCCTATCCCTGTCCCTGTCCCTCTTTCATCTGTCTATCTCATCTGTGCATAGGCCAGCTAGTTAGAGCAGTGATTTTCAACCTATTTCATTTCATAGCACACCTAAACTAGTTACTAAAATTCTGTGGCACACCAAAATATATATTATATATTTTGCCAATCTGACAAAAAAAGATAGGTATAATTTTGATTCCTTCACACTGGATGGCTATTGTTGTGTTGGCTGTTGTCATGGTTTTATCTGACAATCGAAGGGAAAAGAGGTCAATGTCCCTGACTCAATGGTCAAGTATTTCATGTTTTAAAAATTCTTGCGGCACACTCGTTGAAAATCGCTGAGTTAGAGCATTGGAGGGATGCTGTGGGTAGGGGTTGGATCCTGATATTTATGCCAGTTAGTACTTCGTGGCTCCAGGACCCTAGAGTTCTGTGTGTTCTTCATTAGAAGGGCGCTGAAAGGAGAGGCGTGGGACCATCTGCACTGAGCAGAGAGCTTCCTAAACCGTTGGCCTTGCTGCTGGTGAATTAGCAGGGTAATACTGATGCAAGTGGACAGCATTCACACGTGTTCCTGCCTCCTGGAGAATTCCTGCAGCATCTAGGCATGCATTAGCAACTCTGAGTTAAAAAATAAAATGAAATGTAATTACTTTCCTTTTGGGGTGGGGAGGCACACAGTGTTTCAACAGTATCTGCAATGCTTTATCTTTTTTGGGGGAAAAAGGAGAATGGTTGACAATTCTATGCTTGAAATATTTCACAATTAAAAAAAAACAAAACACCACACAAAAAAAGTAACCAATCAAACAAAAACTCTTTCTCCAAATTGGTTTCCCCTCTGATCATAGTCCTCTTTGTTGCCCTCCTTCATAGCAAGAGTTTTATTAATTGTTGTTGATACTGGCTGTGTCTGTATCCCTTTATCCCATATGCTTTATATTTTAAGAATAACCAGCCAAATATTTCAAAGCACATTTTACCTTGTATTGTTTGACACCTATAAAATTTTACATGTAACATATATAAACTACGAAGCTTAATAAAGGAGTGAAGATGCATGGACCTACTAGACAACGCGAGAACTAGAGCAATATCAGAGCCTTTGCCTCTCCTTGTGGGGTCTTTCCTTATCCACTTCCCCTCTCTTCCCTGCCAGAGGTAAATATTCTGTTGTTTAAAGTCTTTGTATAACATGTATATGCATCCTTAAACAATATGTTGTCTGGCTTTACTTGATGGGGGATCATAAAAATGGTGTCTTTCTTGTATTGCCTGTGCTACCTATTTTTTTTTCCACTCAGTATCATATGTTTAAGATTTCTTGTTGAATGTGGCCTTAGTTTATTTTTATTACTGGTGAATATGCCTCAATTTATCAATGCATTTTCCATTTAGTAAACCTTTGAATTGATTCCCATTTTTTTTCCTTGAATATCGCTTGATGCACACTTGTTGATATTTGTAGCATATATATCTGTGAGTAAAATGTAGAGTTATGTGAATGTTCAACATGACAAGATAGTGCCAAATTGTTTTTCAAAGTTTGTTACCAAGTTACACTCCCATAGGCAGCATAAAAGATTACTATTGATGCATATAGTTGTCCACCTTTGATGTTATTAAATTTTTTAATTTGTATCAATCTAGTTGGTATAAGATTAAAATATATTTGGCTGTGGTGGTAATTTGCATTTCCCTGGTGAAACATCTCTTTATGTGTTTATTTATCCTCTGTTTGTTCTTCTGTGGAATCTCCCCTCCCTCTCAATTTCTATTGAGTTGTTGTTTTTTCTTATTGATTTCTAGGTGTTCTTGATATATTTTTGGGTAATGAGTCTTTCTGTCATGTTATTTTATGACCTGTCTTTGTATCCTCCTTTTCCTTTGCCAGTTTTGTGTCATAGTTGGAAAATCCATCTTTATGCCCAGATCATAAAGATTTTCTCTTGTATGCTTCTTCTAAAAAGGATTTCATAGTTTTGATTTCTACATTTAAGTTTTTAATACAGTTGGGACTGATTTTGTAGAGTGAGAAGAGGTCTAATTCTACGTTTCCATAAATATTTTGATGCCCATTTGTTTTATAGTCATGTACTGAAAAGTCTATCCTTTTCGCAGGCATTGACGATGCTACTTCTGTAATAGTATACATTTCCGTATTTGTAAGGGTCTTTCATTCTGAGATCTTTAATTCTAATCTGATGGTCAGTTTGTCTACTCCTACACGCCCCACACTGGGGATCGAGCCCGAAACCTGGGCATGTGCCCTGACCGGGAATTGAACCCTGACATCCTGGTTCATGGGTCAATGCTCAACCACTGAGCCACGCCACAAGGCGGGCTACTACTTTTGATATCTGGTAGACAAAGTCCTTCTTTTTCCTTCTTTTGTCTTACATATACACATTTTACTTTTGGCTATTTGAGGGCCTATGTTCTTCCATAGAAATTTTAAAATAAGCCTGTCAAAGTGTTTCATGAGCCTTTTATTGAAGTTGCATGGAAACCAGTGATTATTGGGGGGTGGGGGAGAATGAATACATTAATTTTTTTAATGTAAATTTTTGCTTATGTTTTTTCTTTATTTTCTATCACTATTTATCCCCCCAAACTCTCTTCCACTTGCAACCACACCCCTCCACACCTTGTGAAATCACCACACTGTTGTCTGTGTTAATGAGTTCTTTCTCTTTTATTTTTTCTCAATCCCTCCCCCCCAAACCTAACCCTCCCCCCAGAGCTGTCTGCCTGCTCTCTATGAGTCTGTCTCTATTTATTGCATCTTTATTAATTATTATTTCTACTCATGTATCTCTCCATTTCTTTAGGTCTTTCTTAATATCACAAAATAAAGTTTTATAATATTCTCCATGGCTTCTAAATATCTTTTGATAATTTATTCTTAAGTACCTTATTTTTTTCTTACTCTTGTTAATAGTATTTTCTTATAAATTAACTATACAAATTGTTTGTTGCTGGTATATATAAATGCGGTTGATTTTTGTATATTGATTTTTATATTCAGCCATGTTGCTAAACTATTAATTCCAAAAGTGCCTTTGTGCTTTCTTCAGAGTTTTCTATATAGGTAGTCATATCTTGTGCAAATAATGACATTTCTGTTGTTTTTATTTTGAAATGTCTATACCTGGCCTACTTTCCCCTCCTTTTTCTTACTGCACTATTTAATACCTCAAGCACATAGTTGTTAAACAGAAACAGCAATAGTGGGTATCCTTGTCTCTTTCCTGATTTTCACTGTTGATGTTGATGATGATAGATACCATTAAGGACCTTTACTTCTATATATTTTTTTCTAAGAGTTTTATCATGAATGATATTGAGTTATATAAAATACTTTCCATATATATTTAAATTATGATTTTTAAAAATCTCCTTTACTCTGTTAACGCTGTCAGTGACATTTATATTTTTCCTGTGTAAACTCCCTTTGCATTTTGGGGATAAAGCTAATGTGATTATGATGTATTTTTATCACTCTTTAAAAAAATAATACCTTGGGCTGTTTTCTAATATTTTCTTTAGTATGTTGCATCTATTTTTGTAAATAAGATTGGTATATAATATTTCTTCTCCTACTGTCCTTGTCTGGGTTTGGCCACACGGTTATACTGACCTGTAAATGAATAGGGGAATATTTCCACTCTGTTCTCTCTGGAAGAATCTGTATAAGGCAGAAACAATCTGTTCATTGAAACTAGGTAAATCTTGTTCCTGTAACTATCAGGACCTGGTGTGAGAAAATTTTACCACTGATAGAAATTTTAAAGCATTGAGAATGAGAATTTCACTTTCCCCCCCAATAATTTTAAAATTATATATATAATTCTATTTTATATCAGTTTTTAAGTTAATTGCCATAAAGTTCGTAGTATTCCCTTATTAGCTTTTTAATCTCCACTGACTCTATAATTAAGTTGTATTCTTCTATACTGATTTTATTTGCATTTTCCTTGATTAAGATCACTAGAAGTTTTTCTCATTTATTAATCATTTCAAAAGGAATCAATTTTTGGCTTTGTGGATTACTTTTATGTGTGTTTGTTTTTTACATTATTTCTTTTTTTTAAAAAAATATATTTTATTGATTTTTTACAGAGAGGAAGGGTGAGGGAGGGATAGAGAGTTAGAAACATCGATGAGAGAGAAACATCAATCAACTGCCTCCTGCACATCCCCCACTGGGGATGTGCCCGAAACCAAGGTACATGCCTTTGACTGGAATCGAACCTGGGACCCTTGAGTCCACAGGCTGATGCTCTATCCACTGAGCCAAACCGGTTAGGGCTCTACATTATTTCTAATCTTTATTATTGCCTGGTTTCTCTTTGCTTTGGGCTTAATAATTTTTTCTAACTTCTCAAGTTGACCACTTAATTAGTTAAGTTGTCATTATTTTTTTTTCAAATGTAAGAACTTAAGGCAATAAAATGCCTTCAGTGCTCTGCTGTCACTGTATTCTATAGGTTTTAATATGTAACATATTCATTATATTTTATTTGTAAGTATTTAAAAATTCCCAATATGATTTCATCTTTGACCCTTGCAATATTATTGGTACCTTAGAAATTTTACCAATGAATGTCATTTATTCTTTTATTAGTGACTTTTAATGTTATTAATTTGTTGTCAGAGAACTATTCTGTATGACAATAGTTCTTTGGTTCTTGTGAGACTTCTTTATTGTCAGTTTTAATTAATCAGTTTTTGTAAATGTTCCATTGTGTGCTTGAGAAGAATGTATATGTCTAGAAGGATCTATATGTGTCCAGAAATTTAAACTTGTTAATTGTGCCTTACAATCATCTATACCTTTAGTAATGGTTGTTTATTTGAGGGGTGAGGGGTCTGACATATTTGTCATTGAGATAAATAGATTAAAATAATCCTCTCTGCTTGTGACTTTGCAAACGTTTCCCTGTGTTTTGGCTTTATACATGTCGAAATTGTATGCATTTGAGTTTTGAATTACTAGATCTTTCTTGTTAATTGAACCCTTTATCCACTTTGTATGTGGTCACGTTCTTTCTGCTATATGTCTTAAAGACTGTTTTTTTTTTTCTTGTTACTAGTATAGTTATCCCATTTTCTTTTGGCTAATATTTGTCTAGTCTGTCTATTTTTTGAACTTTTATTTTCAGTCCATTCATGTTGTTGTGCTTTAGGTGTGCCAACTGCAGCTGGATTTTTATTTTAATCTAATCAGGTAATATGAAATTTTTTAAGTCAATTTACATATATTGTACTTCAGTTTAGGCCAGTTATATCGACTACAATGGTGCCTCTTGGAATGGTGCAGTATGGTAGCTTTGATAACTGCCATCAAAATTCTTGATTTCCATTTGTATTGCTTTTTATACACTTTTTTCTTTCCTGTCATTCCTTTAAATAAATTAAGGTTTTGTTTGTTTCTTATTTCATTTTCTACTACCATTGTTTGGAATTTATTTCTGTTCTTTTAGTGGTTACCTTTGAGATTCTGTTATGCATTGTTATCTGACAAAGTCTAAAGATTGCCTATAGTCTTAACTCTCCTTTGAACCAATTTTAAGGTCAGGAAATACTGTTTCTTACATTAATCTCATTCCTACTTAGAATATTTTAGTTTTGAGCTTGAAAATATTTTCTTCAAATTAGATATGATTATTTTATAGACAGTGTTTAGATTTATAGTTTACTAATTTCTTTGCTCAACACTTTCTGACATCTTAGCCTTTCTTTATAGTATCATTTTTGTATTTGGTGAAGTATATCCTTTAGAAGTGTTTAGGTATAGGGATGTTCAAGGTCAACTTTTGTATTTTTGTTTATCCAAAATGTCCTCATATTCTTCAAAGTTAATTTTGCAGGGCACACAATTCCAGGTTGACGTTTGTTTTTCCTCATTATCCTGATGATTTTATTCTACTATCTTCTGAATTCCATTATGGCTCATGAGAAGTCTGCTGTCAATCTAATTGCCATTCCTTTCTAGGATATCTGTCTTTCACCCTGATTTCTCATTTTCTTTTTGATGTTTTGCAATATTATTTCATTAAATGAGCAACTTAAAAATATGTATATTTTTATTGATTTCAGAGAGGAAAAGAGAGGGAGAGATAGAAACATTGATTGGCTGCCTCTTGCATGCCCCCTTCTGGGAGTCCAGCCGGAAACCAGGACTACTACTCTGACTGAGAATCAAATCATGATCTTCTGGTTCATAGGTCAATGCTCAACCACTGAGCCAAGCCAGTTGGCAAATCAACAACTTATTGAATAAAATGTTCAGTTTTATTGGAAACTCTATGCATCTGACTTCTCCATACCACATTTTTCTAGTGTCCGTCCCCGCTCTCCCCTCCACCCCCCCACCCGCCTGGCTCTTTTTTTGCTGGCTGCTCTTCTTTTGCCTGAATTGTAAATATTGGATTCCCTTGGGGATTTTACCTGGGCTTCTTTTTAATGCCTTAATCTGAAATCAGATTGGATTGGTTATCATCCAGTTACTAGCAGTATGACCTTGTTTCCTTATTGTTGGGATAATTAATGCCTGCCGTGTACTTAAACCCGTGTCTTAACACGTGGTAGGCAGTCAGTGCATGCCTATTGTTATTTTCATACGTATTTTCGTCCTAAGCAATCTTGTCTGTTTCCGAGATAACAGCTTTTATATATATTGCACTAATTTGTGCCTTCCAGTGTTAGTTTGTAGAGCTATTTATCTTTTATATTCAATTTCTTTCTCTGCTTCCAAAACAGCCAGAGTGAGGTGTGTGTTTTTTTAAGATGTCAAACAGAGCACTTCATCTTCCAACTTCAGTGTTTTGTTTTGTTTTGGTTTTTCACTATTAGAAACACATTTAGTATTTTAGAATAACTAGAACTGCTGTGCACTCCTTAACATATTTTAGATCTTGGACTTTGCCAATTTTTTCCTTGATTCGGGACCTTTGCACATGCTCTGGAGCACCTATCCCTTAACTCTCTGCTGGCTAACTCCATTCAGAGCTCATCTGAAATGCCCTTTATCCAGAAAGGCTTTCTTTGATCTCCTAATCTAAGTTAAAACTTTTGTTAATTCAGTAAATACTGGATTTATTTAATAAATAATTCAATAAGCTTATTGATGTATTTTGATTTGAATCTACTGATTAAGAGGGATGATAGACCATGTTCATTTAAAGTTTAGTCATAGTCTTGTTATTGGAAGCTACTAAACTTCTTTCCTGTTGTGTTCATTTATTGGATCGTCAAGGTCATATACATTTCTTATGCTCACATTATATTTCTTTTGCATTTTCACATACATTTTGCATGTACAATTTATTACCAGATAAATGTCATCCCAAATCAGGGATTGGGGAACTCACACTCACCGAGTACCACATGCCAGGCACTCTTATGTCACTATCTTATATAATGCCCAGGTCATTTGCAACTCACTAAAGAGGAAACTGACTGAGAGAATCCCCTGACTTGTCCAAGGCCATAGAGGTAGAGTAGGGGCAGAGCCTTGGTTTAGCCTAGGTGTTTGAACTCCAAGAGGAGAGCTTGTTCCATATCTTCAGCCTTAGTTCTCTCTGGACAGACTCTTACAAATTGCTATAGTGAGTACAGTTCACAAAGTTCTTTCACATGTATTACTTCATGTAATATGTACATCAGGTTCTAGGGGGCCATGATATTGTTGACATTTCATTATGGATGAAGCTTTTTACTTACTCTTTCATTACCCAGGACACCGCTCTAAGGTCTTTGAGTTTACAGATAGATGACAAAAGTTAAATAAAGAGCACTTAAGTGAGTTCTCTGAGAAGTGACACAATGTAATATTGAATTGTTGATGAGTATTTTTATTAGCTGGAAACATAGCAACCTTTTAAAATTCAATTATTGTGTCTGTTTTCTGTCTGATTGGCTGGCTATCTGTTGACTAGAGGCCCGGTGCACAAAATTCGTGCATGGAGGGGGGCTCCCTCAGCCTAGTCTGCACCCTCTCCAATCTGGGACCCTTGGGGGATGTCCGACTGCAGGCCGGCAGTCGGACATGCCTCTCACAATCCAAAAACCACTGGCTCCTAACTGATCACCCCTAACTGCTCCCTGCCTGATCGCCCCTAACCAACCTCTGCCTGCCTGCCTGATTGCACCTAACTGCTCCCCTGCTGGCCCTGATTGCCCCTAAACCGCCTCTGCCTTGGCCCCACACCCGGGACCTAGGATTTCCCTCCTCCAGCTGGCTGCAGGCACCCGGGACCTGGGCCAGCTTCACCCAGGCAGGCTGCAGCCACAGGGGACCGTGGGTGGGCAGCTTCGCCTAGGCCGCAGCCCCAGGCGCCTGGGAGGTGGGCAGGTGGCTTCTACCTCTCCCAGGCTGCAGCCCCAGGCACCTAGGAGATGGGCAGGTGGCTTCTCCCTCTCCCAGGCTGCAGCTGGAGGTGCCCGGGACCACGGGGCAGGAGGCTTCTGCCTGTCCTGGCTGCAGCTGGCGCCTGGGACCACAGGGCGGGTGGCTTCTCCCTCTTTCAGGCCACAGCCACCGCTGCTGGTGCCTCCAGGACCGCAGGCAGGTAGCTTCCTCCTGGCCTGGCTTTGTCAGGAAGGATGTTCTGATGGTCGTCCGGAAGACATCTGGTTTAATTAGCATACTACCCTCTTATTAGTATAGATATACATCTGTAATTTAATATGTTTTAGAAAAAATTTAATTAGTACAACTAGGCCTGGATTTTATACTAGTAGATATTATTCTTTTAGGAGAAAACTAAGTTTCGTGTTTTTTAAAAAAATATTTTTTAATTGATTTTAGAGAGGAAGGGAGAGGGAGAGAGAGTTAGAAACATCAGTGATGATAGAGAATTACCGATCAGCTGCCTCCTGCATGCCCCACAGTGGGGATCGAGCCGGCAACCCGGGCACATGCCCCTGACCAGAATTGAACCTGGGACCCTACAGTCTGCAGGCTGACGCTCCATCCACTGAGCCAAACCGGCCAGGGCTTGTGGTTTTTTTTAAAAGTTAATTTTTTACAAAGGAAAGTATTAACGGTATATATTCCGTTAGTATTTAGTTATGCCAAAAATCAAGAAAGTGGAACTGAAATTTGGGAAGTGTCATTGGGTGAGTTGGATTCTTTGGGCCAAAACGGTACATGGAAAAGGGACTGTGCGAGTGCCGGTGAATTAACTTCTCTGTCCAGAGCTTCCCCAGTGCCCTCCATGGCTCTTGCCCTCATACTAAACATTTTGTTTATTGTAGGGCATTTGGTTTGAGTATTCATTTTGGTGTTTTGATTTTATAAAGCTTCAATTTAAAAGAACTCATGCCCATATTTAGTATGAATTTTACCTCTTACATGTATATAGCATCTGAAAAAAACCCTTTCCTTAAAGGAAGAAATAATTTTCTCTACTAAAGACCCAAAGAATAAACCCATGTTTCTGAAACTAGAATGAAAGACTAGAGCCGGGGTTGGTAAAGTTTTTCTGTAAGGAACCAGATAATAAACATTTTCAACTTTGTGGGCCATACACTTTGTTACAAGGACTAAACTCTGCTGTTGTAGAATGAAAGCAGCTGTAGACAACAAGTAAACGGAAGACCATGACTGCATTCCAGTACAACTTTATTTACAAGAACAGGCAGCAGCTGGATGTTGCTGGGTTGGGGGAGGTCATGGCTTGCAACTCCTCTGTCTAGACCAGTGGTTCTCAACCTTGGCTGCACATTAGAATCACCTGGGAATCTTTTTAAAATCCTGATTTTTGGGCCTCATCCTCCAGAAACTCTGTTTCTTTGTTATGGGGTGGGGCCACAACATTAGTACAAAGAAACAGAATTTCCGGAGAATGAGGCCCAAAAATCAGGATTTTAAAAAGATTCCCAGGTGATTCTAAGGGCCCCCTAAAGGTGAGAAACTTCTGGTCCAAGAAATAACGTATTCTCCCAGACCAGTGATGGGCGAAACCTAAGACACGCGGGTCCAAAGGGGAACCCGGGAACCCCTTTTTTTTGGTTGATTTTTCTCTTTGTTAAAGGGGGTTTTAAATATTAAAAAAAAAATTCTAAAAAAAAAAAAATTTTTTTTTTTTCAAAGGGGAAAAAAAAAAAAAAATTTTTTTTTTTAAAAAAC
>NW_005871084.1:716006-767094 GCF_000147115.1 Myotis lucifugus | reverse complement strand
CTGCTCTAGACTTTGTGTAGAAAAGATGGGCTCTCCTCACCTTCTCATTATTGGCTCTGTGATCTGGGACAGCTCACTTTAAATCTCAAAGAGTGAGTTTATAATTTTGAAAAGTGGAACAGTCATACATTTTCTTTTCTGGGTGGTATTTATTTTCTTTATATTTTTCTATACATTTAATACACATAATATAATAGTGAGCATGTCTTTTGTACACAAAGCAAACTATTTAAAAATTGAAACAGGAGCTAAAAGTGGAAAGTTGTGAGGAAAGCATGTATCTGAAAGAATTTTGTGAACAGTAGAATCAGATTATTTGTGGAATCAGGGTGAATATAAATAGGTCAATAATAAGTATTAGGTATGAAGATTGTTATGGGCAAACATTGTTTCTTGTGAATTTTGTGTCATATAGTACCTAATTAGATAAAGCCAATAATTGATTCTTTTATAGCATTTTATTTATACATTCACTTATCAATTAATTTAGTAAATGTACCAAGCCTTTGCTATATGGGAAGGACTATGTTGAATGCTTGAGATAGTAAAAATGGTGAGAAATAACATAGTTTTTTATTTCAAGGAGCTCATCTCACACTCAAGGAGATGAACATTTACATAGAACGCTGTTATGTGTGCTGATTTCTCCATTAGAGGGCCACGTATCGGGCACCACTAGGAAATCAAAATCCTTGGAGTAGCAGTAAGTGCCAAAGGGACCTTCACAGGGATTGGATATCAGTTGGGCCTTGAGGGATGAGTGGGAAAACTTTAGACAGAAAATTGAAGGACAGTTCGAGCTGAAAGGAAAGTACAGTATATGCAATTGTGAACTTTGGAAATCACAGGTAGTTCTCTAAGATTAGAAATGGAATAATGTGAACAAGTGGGGATATGATGCCCAAAGTTGGGCCAGGGCCAGGGCCAGGGCCAGGGTGTGCAAGTCAGGGAATTTGAACATTTTGGAACCATAGAATACTTTGGGAATCTGATGAAAGATATGACACTTTTCCGTAAGAAAATTCATATAAGATGAAGATTCAATATTTTGCATACAATTTTGTAAATAGGGATCTAGAGATCACTCGGTGAACATTACACTTTCTATGTGCCTCCTTTCTTGAAAAATAAAGGGAATTAGTATACATTAGTATAGATGGTTCCCGACTTACGATGTTTCGACTTACGATTTTTTGATTTTACAGTGGCACAAAAGCAATTTGCATCCAGTAGAAACCGTAATTGAATTTTGAATTTTGATCTTTTCCTGGGCTAGTGATAATGCAGTATAGTCTCTCTTGCTGCTGGATAGCGACAGCGAGCCCCAGCTGGGTCAGGCAGCCATCACCATCAGGAGGGCAAACAACAGATACTCTGTGGTCTCCTATGTTGCCAGTATTGTTTGGATATTGTATTCTGAGCATGTTTAAGGTAGGCTAGGTAAAACTATGATGTTTGGTAAATTAGGTGTGTTAAATGCATTTTACACTTATGATATTTTTAATTTAAGATGAGTATATTAGTACGTAATCCCATCTGTATTCAAATGCTTCATGGTGATGCTTGATGCAAATACTCTTGATAAGTAAAGTTTTTTGCTTCATTTATTTAAGGGTCTGGAAGTATATGAGATTGTGCCGAAATCTTTTATGTTTGTGCCTTTCTTAAAGAGATCATTAAAGCAAAATCAGAGAAGTCTTCTTATTGACCAATATCCACACATCTTAGTCACCTAACTGCTGAAGAAATTATAGCTTTGGATAGTTTCCTCTTCTCTAAAATGGTACTACTCATAGGGCCTACCTTATAGAGTTGTGAAGATCAAATGAACCCATCCAAATACAGCACTTAGCCTAAGGTTTACACATAGTAAAAGCTCACAAAAGGTTAGCAGCTAACACTGTTAGTAGAGTTGAGGAAAATCTGTGATTTCATTTATGTACTTTCCTACATGGAGTGCTCACAAATACTTGAATTTCTTTATTGAACATGTCAATAGTTTTGTGTTACTCGCTGCATAAACATCTCTGTGGGCCCATCATGGGTCATTTCTTTGGGAATAAAACTTACTTAACTGAAATACCTTTCACAGCACTGGTTCAGCTCTTTTCAGGGATGGGTTGCATTATATATATATATATATATATATATATATATATATATTTTTTTTTTTTTTGTATAAAACAGCAGTAATAGTGTAGATAAATTAACTAATGAATATTATTACGTGCCTTTTTTTTTAAAGCTCCTAATATTCAGTGGGGTCTTTTTCCTTGTTAAGAGACACTGACAAGGCCAGTTGGCCTAAAATTAGATCCAGCAGCTGTGTTTTGAACCAAGGCCCCACATGTGCACTTCACACTCTTTTCCCACTGTGCTTGTTGGCTGCTTTATCTTGCTTCAGGGAGCATCCTTTTTGGGTGGATTTAACTTCCATGTTTTTCCTGGTACGATCAGAAAGGTTCTTCCAAGTAATTTTATGTCATGTTTATTTAGATTCATGGAGTAGCAAAACCCCAAACAGCAAATTATTTATTTATTTATTTATTTACAAGCCATCTTCTAGTATAATTTTAACTCTGGCTATGTATGGAGATTTTAGCCTTTACCCATTTCCCTGCCCTCTTCCCAATCTATCAATTATCAATGTAAAATAAAATATGTATCAAAAAGCAAACTTTGGAACCAAAATTAAGGCATTAGGTTATTCTTATATTTAATTGTCGCCAAAATCCGTTACTTTTTTCCCCAAAAGAAAAATATCTTGTATGGATTTTGATATTTTTGGCAGCTAAAGATAATTTAGGTTTTGCTTTATTAGTTTACATGCAAGAATCAATGTTAACCAGTGTACATTATAGGTCCTAGTGCCTTTGTATTTCTTCGTCCTACTGTTTGGTTAATTCTTTAAAAACATTTTTAAAGAGTATACAACATGTATACAACATCATCATGATTTGGTTTAAGTATCTGTGGTTATAAGTGCACTTCATTTCACCTAATTAAGTTATTTAGTCATTTACACATTAGCAACGTACGTATTTCACTTTTACAGGAACTTATTTTAATTATACCCACAGCTCTGTTTTCCATTATATCCATAGATCAAGCTGAATAATAGCAGTCTTAAAAGCCATATGCTAAAAGTGATTATAGGTCATTAAGGCCAAATTAAGGTAACCTTTCTGATGGCCACAGGCAGAAGTCTAACAAACAATTACTTTTTCTTTTGCTTTGGGGAACTCATTCTATTTGGCTTTGATGTTGACAATCTTATAGTTCAATGCCTGGTGTTTGGCATATTTTTGTAGTTGCTTTGATCATGCTAATTTTTTCTGGGGAGAAATATATACAACACATACTTTTAATTATCGAGAAATCTCTGTTCAATAAATTTACTGCCATCTTTTAAAAAAATTACGCCTTTCTTTACCCCTTACCCCTCTCCCTTTCTACCTGTCATTAAGAGCCATGTGGACAACCAATTCTCATAACATGGGAATATAAATATTAGAATGTGTTTTAAGTTACTTTGTTAAATAATAAAACTAAAATTATGCCACTTAGGAGTGACCTAAATCAGATAATCCTGTCTTTCCAGTGCGAAATACCCTGGCTTAATCTCTTTTGATGGAAATTTTGTTTAAAAACAATAACAACAACAATCTGGCTTAAATGAATCAATATTTAATTCTCATTTTGGTTGGCCTGAAATCATTTATTAAGTAAAAAGGACATCCTTTAGGCTTATCCGTATGTATTTTGTAACCTAAGGATATGTAGCTCTGGTGTTGTTAATTTTTTCCTTGAGAAATATTTAGGTTTTGTATGGAAGTAAATCATTTTGGATTATTTTGTTGAGTGTATAGATATATAACTAGAGAGGTCTATAATTACTTGATTACCTTCCAGTTTCATAATCTATGACTGAAATTAATATGATTTAAGTGGGGAAACTACAATGACAACATTCCAGTTTAGACTTCTTACTAAGTTAGCTTTTTGCTGGATTAATGAAGATTTTCCTACGTTTTCAGACTTGGAATGTATAGCGAGGGCAGTCATATAAATATTACTGTGGTTGATATGGAACCTCTGCATTTTGGTTGGAAATAAAAGTTTCCACCAGCTCATATAGTTTTTAATATTCTGACTTAAAGTGTTAGCTCAGTCTGGATATGTCAGTGTAGAAATTAGGAATTTACATTTTATGTAAAAGGGAGGGGGATATGGATATACATTTTTATGTTGTGATATCTGCATTTTAAAAAAATCACAAGAAACAAAGTGGTTACCCTGGGGTTGGAGAGAGATTAAAGAATAGTATGTTGGGGATGAAACTTCCAAATGTATAACTTTTTATATTATTTAATTCTTGAACCATATGAGTGTATTTTCTCTAACTATGTTTACTATATTTGTAACTACATTAACACTAAACAAAAAATTTAGTGACAATTACAAACATAAATATATTATGGATTGTTTTGTTCAGAATTCTAATCATAAAATACAAGTTAAGCAAATGAAATTTAGATTGCCATCATCATTATCTTCTGGTTTATGTGGTCATTATTTTTCCATTAATTTTGGGTCAACTTAAACATATTAGAAACTTTAAAGCAAAGATTTGGATAATACCACATTATTAAAAATTACAAACTCTAAGGGAGAAAATCGTTGGACAAACAGGAATTTGTTGGTTCACAAACTACACAGAGGGCAGGAGAGATGGGAAACAGAGGCAGAACACTCCAGGTTGGTGGTGGTGGGTTTAATAAGCGAGAAAACTTACAAGTCTTGTCTTGGATCTCCACACCTGCCCACCTGAATCTTAACGTTTATATAGAAGCCTTAACAGGTTTCAGTCACGTATCAGTTCACATGGTCCAAACAACACCTTATTCTCTCAAGATTGTGTCCTTGAAACAGCTCTGGCTACCAAAACTATGGCCAGAACATACATTCCAAGCACAGAGGAGCCGGTGAGGTACTTCCCATATTCCCATTGCCTGGGTCCTGAGTCAGTGGGCACTCCTATCTTCTCGATGACCCTCTCCAACAAAATTGTTCATTTACATAATAGTTTGGTGGATGCATTATTCGGAGTTGGGTGTGACTGAGACAGGTGCTCTTGAATGATGAGGAGCTTGTTCCTGGATTCAGGGGCCAGAAGTACTTACATAAAGTTGGAAATGGGACCAGTAAGTACTGGGGAAAAGCTCAATTTTGTTATTTCTAAAGTACCTTACTGACACCAGAGTTATTTTAACCTGTCAAAATATGACTAAGATGCCAACAAAATTCTCTTCAGTTTCCAGATTTGTAGATGCTAATGCACTTGCATTGAATAACAGCAATGAAATGAGATGACTCAGTAATTTTATTTTAATGAGCAATGTGACTGATTTTTACCTTTTTTTAAGAAAAGAAAGGTAATATGGGTGTGTATATTTATGATACTATGGAAAAAGTTCCCTTTGAAATTCTCAATATAATAGGCCTTAAAACATGAAACTGTTCAGTTGGAGAATTTGCATTTGCCTATTGATCTCTAAAAGCCTACTATGTTAATCTAATATCTACTTATGTGTTTATTATTATGCTATTGGGAAATTATACGACATTCTTTTTATAATTCTTTTTATAATGCTGTTTTTGCTGATTGATCTAGTCTCTGAAAATATTGGCACTAAAGCCATTATTATAGTTCTTAACCATTATTATGCTTGAAAGGGGGATGTGAAATACAGGCAACGTGGGGAAAAAAGCTCTTCTGAGAAACCACTCAATCCTTTTAAAGTCAGAGAGATTAAACAATTTGGAATTTAAAAAATCTCATTGGAAGATAAAGGTATATAAGCTCACTTAACTATTAATGATACAAATTAATCTGCAAAGAATTAAAAGCAGTTTTGTTAATGGTAGAAGGCACTTTCAGCTAATAAGGACATTACTTCTCATTTGGGGTTAGGTTGGCCTCTCATTTATTAATTTCTGTTTAAACTACAAATAGAAAGAAGTCAATTTTTACCAGATTTCTTGTCACAAGACCCAGTCTCTGAAGAGAAATATCATTGATGGAAAACCAGAAAGACTAAATAGATGTATTTGGTCTCACAGACAGTCCATTAATTTGCTCAAATTAAATATTATCTTTAAATATTGAAAGGTTAAATGTACACTGATAATGGATTTAGACAGCTATTAAGCTGTAATTGCTTTCTAATGCAGTTACTAAAAGACATTTGATATAACATATTGAGAAGGAAGGATTAGGGACTTTTCTTTACCTCCGTTTTAACTGAGAGTTTTATAGCTTTAATTCTGGCGGCTGTAGGAATTGGATAACAACCATTTTTATGAGAACATATATAATGTACATAAACTATCCATGGTCAGGTTGGTGAGGGACTGCATTTTGTGCAGTGTACTTACCGTAATGTTCATCCTTTTCACAAAGCTGCAACATCAGTACTATCAAATCAACTCTCCACCCCTCATGTTTTTCTGTTAGATAAAAGCGAAATTTCTGTAAGTGTCACCGGTGTATGATGTCTACCCATCTACGTGGAATTACTGGGTTTTGTGCCCTGGGCATATAGGGATCCACTAGCGACCAAATTAATTTGAAACTCACTCTGCTGGAGAGTGGCATCTGGCTCAGGTAGTCAGACTGATGGCTTTCACGGACCGGAGAGGCGGCCTGCTTTTTAGTGTTCCCATTGTTTGAATTTGTAGGAGGATGTTTTCATGTTTTTGCAGGTTGCGTTTTGTGAGTTGAGTTTTCATGTATAACGAATTATTGTTAACTCAAGAACACATGCTGGTTGAGCGAGCCTCTGAAGTTCAGTGAAAGGACAAAACATTTTTGGAAAGGAAACGTACGGGAGAGCTAGCTCTTCAAAACATCTTTTCCTTTGTGAACTGTCTAAACGGAACCGACGTACGAGTGTGCACAGGAAAAAATCACCTGCAGTTAGGATATCCAGCGCAGTAATTTTAAATTGAACAGAGAAAGGGGAAGAAACACCCTGCTGTTGATCCCTATCACCCAGCAGATTTTATATGAATAAACAGCCTCTGCTACTTGTTGGCTAAACTGTTTTGTTTTGGGTTTAGTTTTCTTTTTCTTTATTGTTATTTGTTTTAAGAATTCAGTTTGGTTTCGCAAACCATTATCAAGGGATGAATGTGTGTGAAGATCTGTTCCGGGACCTGGACATGATGGTGAGATTCTCGGTGGTGCCAGGGTCACTGCATGGTGCCCCTTGGGGTTGTGTGCAGCCCTGCTCCGGCTCCCTGCTTGGTGCCTTCAAAGAAGAATGTAGCAATAACCATGCTTTTCATTGAACTTCCAGGGCCCAAATATATTTTTAACCCTTTTGATCCTCAAAAGTAGCTTGATGATTTCTGGTTTACCAATAAGAAATCATGTGTCGAGAGGTCTTATAAGTTACTTGCCTAATTTAAAGTGGAGAACATATAAATATAAGGCAGAATATTGGAAGTTGATAAGAATTTCAAATGCCATAGGGTTACAGTGGGAGACAATACTACTGCTTTCATTAACTATAAACAGGGAAGTTGAATGCAATGTGTACCTTTAATTAATAAAACTGGTAATATACCCCTTAAAATCTTTTCCTGCTTCCGCAATAGATGCTCCGTTTTATTCCACACTAAACCGTACTCCACACTAAAATGAAAAGAATATAAAATTAGATTTCTAAATTTTACTGAGATGGTTAAGGACAGAATGTAATTGCATTACCCACAGGAATCTAATGTATAACATTTGTAATCCTTTAAAGTGAAACTAGGATTCTATCTTCTCAATATGCTATTCCAAATTTAGTTTTCTTTCATTAAAGATGTTAATATAAATCTTCTTTTAAAATTCAGAGGTAGTTTGTTTTATTTTGTATTTAGAAAATTTTATAACTATTTACCAGCTAACTAATTTTAAAAAATATTTATGTTTAATAATATTTTAATATACGTCACGGTCAGACCTACCTACCTCTCTTCCTTCTTTCCTTCCTCCCTTTCTTTTTTCCCTATTTCTCTGTAAATAAAGCAAATGAAAAAATGGGATTGCCTTGGATTGGGGTTGATAGCATCCTAGGGTTCTGTGAGGCTTACTTTAAGACTTGCATATTTCATACAGCTTTTCAGGCTTTTATATCATCTACATATGCTGAGAGCAGACCCATGCTTCCTCACACCAAAAGCCTCGAATATTATGATATACCACACTACTCATTCTTGATATTTACTGATCCACTATGTACACAATAGACTGTAGAGCTTTGTAAATTTTTCCGCCCAAACTAAAGACAAAGAGTAAATACATAAACACAGAAACTTGGGGACGCGGCTGAAAGTTGCCACCCAAAGCTTAAAATTTATTTGCATGCTGGTACAAAACATACTCATGCCGTTGAAGCGCAGGAAGACGTCTGCTGTCTGATGTTTATCCTGTCTCATTGTGTATTCAGGGCACCCTTTCCATCTACCCGGATGGAAAGCACAGTCTTAAAGTAATGCTCTTGGGCATTGAAGGGTATATTTATGGAAGTCACAGTCGTCATTCATTCCCTGCCACTCTGCCTTCTCTCCTATTAAATACAAGAGTCTTGATCTTAAGAATTTATTAGAAGCAAACATTGTTACCTGAACAAAGTCCAGGTAACAAACCACCAAAAGAGGACATTCCGTGACTGACATATGTGAGGTATTTTCTTCAGAATTATTCAAATGCTTCGGCTGATAGCAAATGTGGAATTTTGCTGACATCTGAGTTACTCTTGTAAAAATGATCCATGCCTTTTCCTATGAAAGCTTCCTTTGGGTTACTAAATAGTGGAGATTCTTTTGTGGGGGAGAATACATATACACATACCTGAAAGAGGATATGACATCTATGGTATTTTCTCCCTCTGTAGTTTGTGTTCTTAATATGAGCTCCGTGAGCACAAATATGAGCAGCGAACAAGTGAGAGAATACCCTGGAAGTTCTGTGCTCCACTTTATGTGTACTGTGATTGCTTCTCTTGCTATGCCATTCATTTCTGATTTAAATATCTAATGACGCTCATCAAACAACATTTAAACTTTCTATGAGATCCTGTAAATGTTCCTCTAGATCATATTATGAGTAACAATGGATGAAATGAGCTTCAATGGGAGGCTACAGTTCAGTCTGGGGGCTCTGCAGCTGTTTGCGATGGCAGTAGAACACGTCAATTGAACCGCAGCCATCCAGTTAGTGGCATTTTGCCCATGAAGTGATGTATAAAAACAGTATTACTGGTACAGTTGTTTCATTTCTGCATCATTTTCAGGTTCAGCACTGGCATGGCCTGTGGCCTGCACTTTTCTCTTCTTGGTGATTAAAAAAAAGCAAAAAGTGGTACTTTCAGGTGGCGGGAGTAGCATGAATGAAATTACTCAAGATATGCCTCTTTAGCATTGAAAAATTGGTCACAAGCCAGTAGTTAATTTATTTTAAAGTAAATTAATCTAATTTTCTAAGATGGGTGTAAAGTCTTTTTCCCATGTCATAAATGTCAGGATTAAACCTAAATTATTTATAATATATCAGTGATTTATAATATATCAGTGACCTTAATTTTATTCATAAGCTACATACTATGTAACAGAAACTCAATTTTGTTGAATGTTAAACCTCACTCTGCTAGTTTCTGCTAGTTTCTGCTAGGAATAAAAAGATGGGCAAAAAGTAGTTCCTGACTTCAAAGAGCTCACAGAGACAGGTATGGATCGTAGGTCAAATGCGATACTTGAAGGGGTCTTTGCACGTGCAGAGCCCTCAGTAAATGACTGTTGAAGCAAAGTGTGTTAAGGAATCCCCTTCGAATTTCAGTTATTTGTATGTCACCATGAACTTCCCGAGAGCTGGCTAAAACGGTGGTTGCCATTTGATGTTGTTTAGTCTAACACTCTAGGACTTAATTCAGCATAAAAAATACAGTTTTTCCTGTCTTACCAGAAAAAGCAGAAGCCAGGGGTGGTTGTTTTTTCTTTGTTGCTTTTTCTTCCAAATCTGATTTCCCTCATCTCATTTTTCCCTGAAGCTTTTGAGGAGGAGGATATGTTCTGACGTATATTTTAAATAAGTTGAGGAAAGTAACTCGGTAAGTGTGAAGTGCAAGGTTAATCTGTGTGCAGGGGAGACAGCGAAAAACACCTCAAAGGTAAAGAGCAACAGAGTCAAAGGAACCTAGGAAGTTTCTCACGGACACTGGAAACATGAGAACTGAGACTGCGCTTCGTACAGGTTGGAGGAAACATAGGTGGTGGTTCAGAGACTGTGTTCCAAAGTTAGACTGTGACGTTTGAGGCCTGACTCTTCCATTCAGCAGCTGTGTGACCTTGGAAAAGATAACCTACCTCTCTGAGTCTCAGTTTGCTCATCTGTAAAATGGCAACAGTAATAGTGTCTACGTGATGGATGTGTGAGAAGCAAGTGAAATAATCCATGGAAAGCACTGGCTACAGTGCCACTTGTTTAAAGAAGAAACAGTAACGTATTAGCTGTGATTGATTATATGTGCCCCATTGTGGAGGGAAAGGATGCCTTTCACATTGTTGGAAAGAGTAGCATATAAAGATGGTTTGGGCATTGGCATTTTGGTCACATGGAAGTGAGGAAAGAACAGACATTTTATTTAAATTCATGCAGCACTGAACATTAAGCAAAGTTTTTTGGGATAAGCATAATGATGGATTCAGATATTTTAGAATGTTGGACATAATGGATACCCAATTCAATCTTTTTTATTGGAGTCGATGAAAATGACTACATAAAGATTTAAGAGGAGGGGGACATTCTTTTCTCCACAGCTGGTCATGAGCCCAGTGTAGTTGGCAGTAAAATGGATTGTTTGGAATGTCTCCCTAAAATCCTGTAATTTAATTTTCATTATTTATATAACACAGTCAGTATACGTGGCACTTTATTACACACACACAAGACCAAATTTCTGGCCTGCGTAATTTCACCAGTGAAGATGCTGTAAAGGAAATATTTGTATCTACTGAATTAGCTGCTACTTGGTAAGGCACCACCGCTGTGTCCCATGGCCCTAATGAACAGGGGGAAACAGTGTTGGAGGTGAAATAAGGGGTCTGAAAGTGAAATAAATAGTGCTGCGATGGTAAAGGGACCTGTTTATACTACATATAAAATCAGGGTCTTTGAGGAGTCCAGTAAAACATGTTTTTGAATGTTGAAGTTAGAGAAGGTAGCAATCAAGTTGGGTTCTACTAGGTAAGAGGAAACTTTTAAAATAATTATCAGTTTCCTTCTGTGGCGTTTTACTTATTTTATACACTTTTAGAAACACAAATTAGAAAAGAGTGATTCTCCTGATGTGTGACTAAGAAAATCCAGTGAGATCAAGGAATAGTATTTACTTCTGGAAACCAGGAGTTGTTCCCACAGTTATTGTATTGGCCATGTTAGAAAGGTGCATGATTTATTGGACTTAATTATTCTCTGATTATAGTCCTTGGTTTTTGAAATAGTCATCTGAGCCAGGAATAAGCTAATAATTTATGTCAAGGAACAGAAGGTAGTTTCACAATTGGTTTAGTCGTTTTATATTGAGTAAAAAATATATTCTTGAGATTAGCAAGAGGAATCAGAATTGAGGACAGTGTAAGCATTCAGAGTTAATATTTGCTCAGCATATGCTAGTAAGCCAGTAGGAACCAGAGAGAATTACACTCAACCCTTGAACAACATGGGTGTGAATTGGGCAGGTCCACTTATATGCAGATTTTTTTCAATAAATACCTGTACTGGTTTCCATCCGTAGTTGGAAGTCCATGTCTGTGGAGGGCCGACTGTATGCATTGATCTACAGTTAGGGAACTTGAGCATCCATGGATTTTGGTATCCGAGGGGGTCCTGGGAACAGTCCCCCGTGGATACCAAGGGGCAATGAAGTTTTTGGGGAGTCAAAATTATACATGGATTTTTTACTGTGCAAGGGTCAGTCAGTGCCCCTGCCCTGGTCATTACTCAAGGATCAACTGTATTCTGACTCCATTCCTGGGCAAGATCTGTGTGTGGCTACAGAATCTAATTATCTTAGATCATTGAAGTTGCTGACCACTGCTGGAGATTACCACCTAAACAAAGATTCCCACCCTCATGGAGTGTCTTCCTTCCCAGGATTCCCTTTCAGAATTTTCAGGTAGCAAAGCAATAAAATCCCATGTTAATCATTAAAGTAAATGAAGCAAATCATTTCACACATTTTGTATTTTAAGAAATTGGTATTCAGATGTTATCCTAAATTTTACATATTCACATCTTTAAGCATCACTCAAACTTGAAAGTACTGAGCATTGTAAGAGGTTCATGTGAACACACAGAAGACCACTGGGTTCTTGAAATGGGAGGGTGAGGTTGGTGGGTCACAAAACCTCTTCTCCCTGGTTGAATGGCAAAGAGCATGAGCACTACGCTATTTGATGGGGGTTTAATTCTGGTCTGGCTTGATAAAGCAGAGTTGTTATTTTATATCCTCATCCTTGTTTTTGTACATCACCAAGTCACTGCACAAATGACAGTTTGTTTTCCAAAGAGGTCTGGGACCAGAGCAGCAGGTCACAAAGCAAGAGTTTTATAGCATTGTTTTGAAGCCTCTTTGGCTGAGTTCAGTTTCCCTGGGCAAAAGTTTTCTCTCCGTGCTCAAATAGTGCGTCAAAAAGATGGCCTCGGAAATGTTTGGTCAATGTCTTGGAAAATGTAGGTGTCGACAAGGTTTTGATAGGGAAGTTTGCACCTGTGTTTTTAATTTATTTTTATTTTTATTCTCTTTCTTACAAGGGCTTCCAATCCTTAAATTTTTCACACAGTGGGTATAAATAGACACCGGGTAGTTGTAGATGGCTAGCTATATAGCCGTATATTGACTAGATCTACAGGATGTCAAAACAACTAGACATTTTCATACATTTTGTCAAAACAACTGACCAGTTCCATGCAGCCCATCGGAATGTTTTACTGTAACTCTAAGCACGCATGTCTATCTGACAGAAATTGTATTCACAGTATAATTGATAATATGATTTCGAAATGCATTCAGCCATAGCCTTTTCGGAATCCTGTCATAGAATATTATTTTATACCATCATATTTTTAAAAGACAGCATGGATAGCATTGAATAGAAAAGTGCAATTAAATTGAAGTGCATTTTAGATGGCGGTGCAGCCTGCCTTGCTTCAGCAAAGATGTTTGAAGTTTAAAAACTGGAGAAGTGGATTTGTAGTAAAGCTCAGTCTGTTTTAAAGAACTGGTGACTCAACAGCTGTTGGGAATCCGTCTGGAAGCGGCTCGGAACTTTGGAGAATGTTTCTCCTCAGGAGCTGGAACATGATCCTCCCTCAGCCCACACAATGCAGGGTCTGTGCTGTTCTTTCTCGGATTCTTTCTTTTTCTCCATTTTCCCCTCTTCACTTACTCTGATTGATGGAAACACGTGCTGGGAGCTTTCCCTGACATTCTTTCCAAACACTGAAAGTATGAAATGTTATGGTGGTGCTATGTCTATTTTTGAACGTAAGGCTGTTAATGTAAAGCCTGTGTTGATATATTGGGATGAATTATAATGGTGATATTATTACAGCCTTCAGAGCTGAAAATTTATTATTTTTCTCACCTACACTTGGTGGCTGATACTTGATCATAGGAACATGCTGTGCATATGGTTAATTTGGGGCACTTATTTGCAGATTCTCAAAAGTTAGACTTTATCCTTCTTTATGCCTTCGCCAGGCCCCCTCCTTTTGTTGAAAAACAAATAGAAATATAATCCACCACACACTCACTTAGCCACTCCTTGTTTCCTAGTCACTGTCATTATTATTATTGCTTACAATGAAGATAGTTTTTTAAACGTTGAGTGTGCAAATACAGTAAAAATAGTTTTGCCTGTTGGAACTGCTCATATGACTTTTTAACCTTTAATTCATAGTTATCTGAATTTTAAAATATTAAAATGTCTTTTTATTAAGGAGACACATTGGATTAAAAAAAACACAACAGAAATAAACAGTACGGAATGTGTAGTCCTGAGTGGAACTCTTAAGTTTTGAAAAAAATAACATTTGGGTGAGATTATTTTTAAAGTCTGTCTTGCTATGGCATAGGTTCTTTAGGGACCTATAGCCCTTGCTCCTAGTATATTGTCTGGTCCAGAGAAGTAATTTCATTGCTAGAAGCCCGATGCACGGAATTCGGGCAAGGGACTCGGCCCTCGCAGCCCCACCCACTGGTTGTTCTGGAAGGTCGTTCCGCTGTCTGGTATAATTAGCATATTAGCTCTTTATTATATAGGATTATTCACTAAATGGGTGAATGAAAAAGTAAATGGGATGATTCAACGCTGAATTTATTTATTTGATTTTTTATTTTTATATTTTTAATCCTCACCCAAGGATATGATTTTATTGATTTTAGAGATAGAGAAGGGGAGGGAGGAAGGGAGAGAGAGAGAGACATAGAGAGAGAAACATCAATCAGTTGCCTCTTGCACATGCCCCTACTGGCAACCTAGTATGTGCCCTAATTGGGAATTGAACCATCAACCTTTTGGTGTATGAGATGATGCTCAAATCATCTGAGCCACCTGGCCAGGGCTCAGTGCTGAATTTAACAAGAATTCACTTCCTTGGCACCTGTTGCTTGACTGGAAGACAGAACTGTTTGGTCATAAATGATCACAAAATACAAGGTGTCCCCTCAAAATGTGTACATACTTTAACAGCTGACAGCTCAATTTTGAAAATGAAATGCATTTTAATAAACACTGACTTTATAATTATTCAAAGTGTGTGTATACATTTTTTTGGGACACCCTATATATACATGTACTAATAGGGAGGAGAAGTATATGTATACATACATGTATATAATATTAATAAAAATTTATAGTTAAGTGGCACTTATTATGTGCCAAGCACAATTGCAACTATGTTCCATATAGACATTGATGTAAAATTCATAACCACTTTGTGAGGTAGCAGTCATTATTATCCTTATTTTGCAGATGAGGAAATTGAGGCACATAGAGGCTAAGTCATTTTTCCCAAGTCCTGGGCTTTTAATTGGCTGAGCCCAGATTTGAACGTGAACAGTTTGTCTAGAGTCACTGCTCATAGTCATGACTCTCTGCCCCCTCTGACAGTGTACCATGTGCACACTTCTATATACCACAGGTCTGTGCATGATTTATCTTACCTACTGTGGGAGTTCTGTAGAAATACACTTAAGCTTAAATGTTAGTAAAAAACTCTTTTTAGCTCTCTGAGCACTGATCTCATCAGTTTTTGCTTATTCAAGCCTTTAGAGTTGATTAATAGTGTGTATGTTGGTTTTTCTCAAGTATTAGATTATGGACCCCAGGCAACAGGTGATTAATTTCTGCCTCATAAAGATTCAGTACTGCCTTTAGGAATTTACTTACAAAGCATTGAGTATGCTTATAACATACTCATAGAATTTGGTTTTCATTTGTGGTAGGTATGCATAAGAAGTATAATTAGAATCTGGCCCAAAGAAACTTACAATGAGATCTGGGAGATAAACTGATAATTTATATATGTAAGAATGAAAAAAAGATCTCCAAAAGAGAAAGTATGGAGTGTTGGGAATTTTTTCTTGTGAGGGATGTTAGGAATTATATTATCTAAGTCTCATATTGGTAAGGCAGTTTGAATCCTTCGAATCAGGAGAGTCCAGCTCTGGAGCGAGTTATTTAAGCTCTTTGTGACTAATTTTTCTTTCCCTGAAAATAAGATGATAATAGTAATACTCAGCTCCTTAGTTACATTGTAAGGATTAAATGAGGGAATAAACATAAGCGAAGTACTTTAAACAGTTCTCGCACAACAGGAAGTGCTTAATAAATATTATCATTGAGCTTATCATTTTACAATTGAGGAAATTGAATCCCAGGAAAATTAAATTACTTAAGGTTAACCCAACTAGCTAATGACAGAGGCAGGACTGGAATCTTGACACACGTGTAGTTCCCGCTATGCAATAGCATTGTTGTGAAGCTCGTCTCCACTTGACAAGTAATAATGCATAATGTCTACATTTACTTTGGATCCTGAATATGTGCTGTACTTTTTGCTGTCCTTCATTTTTTTCTTCTGGGGAATACATATTGGGTTGATTTTTTTTTTTAATGTTTATATGCCAGTATTATGAGAAGGAAAAAAATCACACTTTACCATACCTTTTTTTCATACATAATCCAGGTTCCAAGTGTATTAATTTTGCCGAATGCCATGGCAACATACATATCTGTTTTCAGTTCATGAAAGGTATTTTGGAAATTATTGGCTCCTGCATGCTTAAGCATTTTCGTCTTTCAGCTATAGAAATACGCTATGTATCCTCTTCATTTTGTTTGTGCTTCTATTCAGAATGAGAATAAAAGCAGTTAGTTTCTGGGTTGTAATATTCTTCAGTGAATGGTGGCTTTCTAAAACAGTAACACCTTGACTGAAATGAAAACTCTTGCGTATCATAAAAGATATTCTAATTACTGCATCTAGTTAAAAAGAGAATAAATCACTGGAAGATTATTTTAAGTGCCTTAAATATAATAAAAAAGAATAATGGACGGTGAACAGCTTGACAAGTTTGATGAATTCAGACAGTGGCTTATTTTTGCTGCTTTCTAAGGGAAAAGGAGAGCATTTTACTTTCATGGTATATTGTCAAAGATAACTTTTGTTGGAACAGATAAGGGAACCCGTATCTTTGTTGAGCACTTGACTTGTACTAGGCATTAGCCAAAAAAGTCCATTATCTCATTTAATCTTATTTAATCCTCCCCAATCTTATAGATAACATTGTCCCCATTTTACATCTCAGAAAAATGAGGCCTAGCGAATGTACATAAGTTACCTCAAGGTACACTGCTGCTAAGTGGGACCAGGTGTGCCAGCCTCCAGGCTGTGGCTCCAGAGCCGCACCCTTTCTCATTATTACATTGACTTTGTTGTCACAGATAACAATTTCATCCCCTTTCATATCTAACGGTTGTGTCCAAAGAGTTTAATTTTTTGAGCCTCTTTAAAGTGGAAACAATCAGGTGATTGTGAGCATTAAAGAAAAAAAAATAGTGTTAAATCTCTTTGCTTGGGGCTTAGGACACAGCAAATGGAATAGTGTCTGGGACATTTTAAGTATCACCAACTGACAAATGATGTGTTTCTAACTGAGCATTACTTAAGAGTTTTAGGCTATATTTAATTAACTAAATCTTCATTTGTGTCTGTAAATTGAACATTATGGCTATGGAGTTTCTCAAGATGTATTTTGCAGATTAAAATGGTGATGAGAATTGCTAAAATATTAGGAATATTTTTTGGGGTTTGCCTTAATAAATGTATAAAAATTTAATTAATTTGGGCATGAGATCAGTGTGATTGTGACAAATTGCATATGCAAGTGTTGGCTACATATGTATGTTGGTCATTGCTCTGTAGGAGGCTGAAAATGTAAATGGTTGGAAAATTAGGTTAGAAGCAAATATTTTTTATTTTTGCATTATATTTTTTCTATAAAGAATATTATTACTGGTAAAGTATTTTGCAAACATTTATTTCCATACAATAAATATGAAGCATAACTTCTTTGGTGGCTACCACACTTATTTGTATCTCTTTTACAGTTCATTTGGATGCTAATTTGTAGACTTTTTTTCCCTTAAGTCTGCAAATGAAGTACGAGTAATTCCAAATACATAAAATACAGAAATTGTATTAGTGCAGATGTCTGCCACTATGAAGAACATACATGTTTTAAATAATAGTCAAGCAAATGAACTTTTAAGATTTTATGTGGAGCCGAAACTCTGTATTCAGCATTCTGTTGAGCGTCGGGCTGCGGACTGAAGGGTCCCGGGTTCGATTCCGGTCAAGGGCATGTACCTGGGTTGTGGGGACATCCCCAGTGGGGGATGTGCAGGAGGCGGCTGATCGATGTTTATCTCTCATCGATGTTTCTGACTCTCTGTCTCTCTCCCTTCCTCTCTGTAAAAAATCAATAAAATATATTTTAAAAAAAAGATTTTATGTGGATATTTGACTCTGTATTCAGCATTCTGTTGATGGCATTTATGGCAACTATATTCATGGAAACTCACTGGAACAAACTCTTCGGTATTCTTTTCACAGAATTTTAATATGTTTTCTTAAATATCTTTTGAATTAAAGAATAATGTAAAATAATCTATTCCCATGTTCATAATTTTAAACCTAATTTTCATACATTCACATTTATAGATATACACAAACACTAGACCTACATTTTCCTCATGTTCAAATATAAAATCTTATAGAATCTTCTATCAACACATTCCTTCAATTCAGGTTTGTTGTTGTTGGTGGTGGTAGTGGTGCTGTGTGGTAGTAAATATAAATCCAGATTAATTTTGGTCTTGGTCTTTCTTTCTTAGTCAAGCATAGGTGGAAAAGTTTATTCATGTTATTACCTAATGGTTTTCTAACTATGTTAAATAATGTCATGTTCTCTCTTCTTTGACATATTGAGTCAGTTGAAGAGATAAGTAAGTACAGAAGGGATGAGTGTGGCTCTATAAACAGGGATGAACATATTATGATCCATCTTGATCCCATAAGCAGATAAATTATTTCACAATTGCATTATTTAGTAAGTGAGAATACTACTAGATTTTTAGCAGAGGTGCTGGTAGGTAAGCTCATCTTTCTTGATTTTTTAATAACTAAGTTTTTATTGTAAATTATGTAACTACTTAAAAATTTACTTTTATACTGTTTTGTTTTTCAGAAATATGCTGAGACTGTGTATGCGAAATATTTAAGGGACAGAGTAAATAAGGGACCCGAATCTAATGTTGTTGCTTTAAGATTATTTTTTTATTCAGAATAGAGAATTTAATGTTGAGAATATTCAGTTCAGATATAGATTAATAAACCCGAATACTATAAAATACACTTATAGGTATCTGTTTTAAAATATTTTGTGGCTACCACATTAAAATGATCATGCTTTCTTAATTTATAGTGATTTTTCCAAATTAGATGAAGGAGGATAACATGAATTTCACAAAAATAGAAGCATTCTAAAATTGTTAACATTTTAAAAATGCAATTTGCAATGTAAAGGTCATATAGAGGTTAAATGACATTAAAGATAATAATATGTATAATGAAATTGAGAAAAGAGCGTTTAATAGGAATTTATCTCTTTTTCTCTATGGTTGAGGAACGTAATAGGGGATCTTTGCATTATTAATACTCACATGGTAGCATTTTCAAATTCATTGGTCTGCAAATAATGTATGGAGTTCACTATATGAAGGGATACATTTTCTGCACAACTACACACACGTGCAAGCACTCATGAAATCAGCAATGTTGGAGGTCTTATTAAAATATATTCTTTTTCTATATTATATTTTTTGTTAAATAAAGTAATTTGAACAAAATGAATATGGGCATAGTCTTTCAAAGGAATAGTAAGTGATTAAATTTTTGAAGTGAAAAGGATGAATGAAGTTCTGTGGACATAGAGAAAATTTTGAAACACCAAAACACTGGCTTACTGATAGAATAGATGTTCATGAAAGAGAAGTTGTACCCTTTCATTTGCTTTCTCAATTGTGAGACTTTTATATGCCTCAGACTTATTGATTGTGTAATAGGGACACATTTGTTGAGTTATTACATATGAAGGATAGTCAATTTATATGCAAGGAATTTCTCTAACTTGCTGCAAAGATGTAGTAAATCATGGCTTTTATAATTCCTCAGAAAATATGGTTAAACTCGTGATTAGGCAAACTAGGGGCATGGTATCAGATAATACAAATTACCCTGCTCCCCCAATCAATTACATATACTAATGAAGACCTGCAAATTAGTAAAGATGTTTGTAATCAATCAAAATGGATGTCATCAAGTTGATGAGTTAAACTTAATTGCATTGGGCAGATATTGAGCATCCATTTACTCTTTTATATTTTAATCCTCTCTGGAGGATATGTTTTTTTATTAACTCTAGAGGGGGAGGGGGCAGGAAGACAGAGAGAGACATCAGTGTGAGAGAGAAACATCGATTGGTTGCCTCACAGATACACCCCTACCAGGGATCAAACCCGCAACCCGGGTATGTGTCCTGACTTGGATCAAACCCCAGACCCTTTCATGTGCAGATGACACTAACAACCCCAGCCAAGGCCCATTTATTATTATATTAGACAAACTATCATCATTATTAAGTGGGGAGAAATCCCATGCTTTTTTTTAAGGTGTTCTCTTTTTTGGGGGTTCTACAGATTTACTGTGATATGTCTGCTGCTATTTTTAAATTTATTTATTTTGCTTCTTAAATGTGCTGATTATGTTTCTTTCAAAAATTCTGAAAACTTCTTAACTGACAGTTTGTATATCGCCTCTTCCTCATTCTCTCTGTTTTCTGTATGGACCTCTGCTTGGAAGGTTTTAGAACTTTTCATTCTATACTGTGTCCCTTTATATCTGTTTTGTATTTCATCCTTTTTTTCAATCTCTCTGTTTTATCCACTAGAATATAAACTCTACTAGGCTCAAAGTCTTTGTTTTGTTCAATAATATATACCAAGTGTTTATAAGAGTGACTCATGAAGAATGGACACACAATGCATAATAGAAGTATTCACTGACGACTGATTTCTGCTTAATGTCTTCTATTCTATTTCCGTTAAATTAGCTTTTATTGGGTCTAATCTGTTGTTTAACCCAAGTTCTGTTTTCTTAATTTCAATAGCCATATTTTTAATTTGTCAATGTTCTATTTGATTTCATTTCAAACTTATCCTTTCATTGTGATTTTTTTATTCTTTTATCTCTATCGACATTTTAAATACATTTATCTTTTTAGTCTCTTTCAAATTGGTGTATTTGTCAAGATCTTGGAGTGCTAATCTTCCTTTGTCTATTCACTCTTCCATAGTAAATCACTTTGCATATGTTTCTAATTGATCATTGCGAGCTCATCTTCATCTGGAGTGTTCATTTCTGTGAAAGTCCCAGGAGCTCTGGGTTATGGGAGAATTCTTACAAAGTAGTTTTGTTAGCTTCGGCCAGTTTCCCAAAAGTTTCATTGGTCTGGGATCAGTTTTTACAATAATGGCTTGGTATTCCCAAACTAGGCAAATATTATAAATTTAGAATCTTCAACTGCATATGGAAAATATTTAGAGGGTTGGTTACTCACAGGCAATTCTCTTTTTGCCCACCAGAGCCCTAGCCAGAACCATGCATCCTTTCCACTTCCCTGAATCAATGACTTGGTGTCAGTATCTTTTTTAAATCCTTGGCTTTGTGCAGAAGTCTTAGGACCTATCCCTGTGTGGGCATTAAAACTCCAGCCCTTATCCCTTAGGGCCAAAAGATCTGCTAATGTTTCCAGTTATGTGTTTTCCACTCTGGTTTTGAATTCTCTCTGGGAAAATGAGTTTGGGTATGTATTTAAAACTTTTTTTCATTGTTACATTTTATTCAGCATTTTTATGTCGTCTTCTTTTTTTTGAGATAGACTGAATTATCTTTGACCTCCATATTGCTGAAACTAGAAGTGCCCTCTCATTTCTAAGCTCAATTATTATGTGGATATTTGCTTTCTGTGTCTGAATGCTGTATGAAATGGGCTTCTGAGCCTGGAGAGCTCCTATCAGGAAAAAAACCTTCATTCTTTCATTTTAATCTATAAAATATTCCGATAATGTTCTTAGATATAACCATCTAGACGAGATGAAAACAGATTTTTTCTCCATCTTTGTATCTGTTTGTTGAAGGATCACTGCATAAGATATGCCTTACATTGCTGTAATTGTTCAATGGTTTCACTTTCAATTTAGTATTTAGGTTAATGTACTGGTACATCAGTAGCATGATCAACTCTGTAAGTCTTGGGTGAATCTGTTCAGTTTGTCACCCTAATCTGGGATCCCTTCCAGAGACCAAAGAAATCCTTTAAAAACTTTCCTACTGTATAAACTCCTGACTCAGGCATCATCTATGAGATTATATTTAGACTTCTTTGTTAGGACATGTTTTAATATATGCAAAGAGTAAAGATAATTTTTAATTTGAAAAGAGGCCCTTGAAAGGATCCTATTGGATAGGAAAAACTTCCCCAACCATTGAGAAGGTCTAGGAGTATCATCAAGACTGACTTTGTTTAGGTTGTCCTTTGGGGAGGCGGGGCTGGTGGATTACACTTTTAGAGCTACGTTCAATATTATTGTGGCCGGGCTGGAAAACCCTCAAGAATGCATTTTACATTGATTATATTGCAGACATCTGTGAGGCAAAGTAGAGGCAAATGACAGCATACTTATTTACTAATGATGCAAATCCAACGAGCAAGTGGCAAAAATCCCCCATACAGTTACTCCTAACACTTTTGCCCTTTTTTTTCCCTCTTGATTTGAACTAAAGACATATGTATAGACTCTAAACCTAGACTAGCTAATGAGAGCCCATCATCAGGATAATCTTACCTGGATAACTCACCAGCCTCTCCAAAAAACAGCTTCTAAATTATGAGAACTTTAAACAATGCTCAACATCCTTGGCCACTGCAATTAACTTAAAGACTCCCTCTTTAACACACACACATACACGTATGCATGCACACAAACTTTTTCTGTTTTATGAGAGTGAGAATCTCCTGTTATTGACAGTGCATAATTTAAAATCCTAGGCAAAAGGGGAAGAAACAGTTGAGAAAGGAAGGCAGTGTGGCCAACATGCTAGAGCACTTTTTTTTTTTCAATTTTTGCAAAGGTTGATACCATAATACTGAGCTTTTTCTTAAGGGTTTTCAAGTCAGAAACTGGAAGTACTTTTAAAAGTATGATGGGATACACAAAGAAAGCATGTCCCTTGTCCAAATGTATTCAGTTGTATCAACAACGTAACTCGAAATGTAGATTCCTTAGAAATTTTAAAATGTTTATTTATTATTTATATCCTCGGTCCTTGGCAATCTGTCTTGTGGCAGTTCCATAATATGACTTCAATATATCATTCTGTCATAATGTCTTGTTTGTTGGGGCAGCATTCTAATAACTATACATTTTCTATTTTCTGATTCTTATTTCTGAATAATTCTTTGTGTTGACTGCAATTATGCTTTTGCAGAGTCACTAGTTTTTGAAAGTCTTTATATGTTTAGGGTGGCACTAGGTTAATGTAATTATATTCACTATAGTTCTGTTCTTTTGTAGATTGTTTTTCTATAGAACTACGGTTTTATGGCCTGAAGCTGAAACGAGGTTTTAAGAGCTTACTGTTTACTCCCCGCCCTTGTCCCCCACACTTCTGTTATTATATATAAATTCACTTTTGAATATTGGAGGAATTGAATTTCTAGAATTCTTTTAAGGGTAATATTTTTTCTGTATTTCACAGCAGGAAAAAAAATGGACTTATTAACAGTTTAAATGTTCTCTGAGGCCCTTGAAGATCATGATATGAAAAACATAACAAAATATTAGTATTGATATTGCTTCTATGTATTTGCTAATGAAGGCTTTATAATTTTGAAGTCGAGGGACTACTTGAGACATGAATAATGAACAATAATGCTACTTTAGTATTTTACATTGGGGCCAGATTAGTCTGCTAAAAAGTATGAAGTATTGTTTTATGTAGAATGTATCTTCGATTGAGAAAGTGGAAACACATTTTTTTAAAAAATAAAAGCTTTACTAAGATCCTTTTATGGATTTACTGGTTTGTTCTCATTTGTCATTGGATCATTTCCAGATGTAGAATATTACTTTTTTAAACTTGCTGTAGATTCTACTATCAAGACCAGGTGCATGTTGTTTTATAGCCATTTTCTTTCTGATTTTAATGCTGAAAGTCATAGGATGCCTTGAACTGATAATTTGTTTAACTTGCTTCTATTAATTGGACCAAGGCATAACTTAGTATTTTTATCTCTTCTCTATTCTTCATTTTACTTCTGCTTCAATTAGTGTGCACCTCTTAGCAAAAAAGAGATGATCTTGCTGTTTTAAGATTTGCCTCCAAGAAAATATTTTATTGCTACGTGTCTCAATTGATCTAGTAGGCCTCACAATGAGAGGAATAAGAATACTAATTTTTAAGGTTTAGTAGCATTTTACTTTTCTTAATTTCTTAGAATAATATGAAAAAAGAATGTGTAGTATTTTTGTTTCTAATAAGGCACTTTTGAAAATTTATGCTTACATATTTTTCTCTCCTTTCTCTCACCTGTATCTTAACTAAAACAAGATTGGATTCTACACTGCATAGAACTTAGGTTCATCATAGATTGCTAAGGTCTTCCCACCTTGACAATTTGTGGCGGGGCATCATACCTTCATATGCTGAGGCCACGGTCAGAATTTGCTAACTCATGACTTCACTAACACCACTAAAGATCACACTGAAGTTGAGAAATAGAGCACCAGCCCTGAAATGCTGTGAGACTATACTTAGCAGATTACTAGGAACACCCTTTCTTATGAAGTGTGGTGTCATTGGTAGTCTCAATGCAGACGATAACCCCATTGCATAGCCAGAATGAGAGAAGCAACAACACCTCAGTTTTCTCATCTGTACAGAGATGATAAGGATTCCTGTGCACATTGCTTGCGCGAAGGATGAGATGCACCAGACGGGCCTAAGTAGGTGCTATCAGTTTTCTTTCACTTGTCCACCACTGTGTGATTATGTTTACATTCTCACAGGAATGTAGCAGAATATAAAGTATTGTGTGTTTTTTTAAGATTTAATTTTTTGCCCTAGCCGGTTTGGCTCAGTGGATAGAGCATTAGTCTGTGGACTGAAGGTTTCCGGGTTGGATTCTGGTCAAGGGCACATACCTTGGTTGTGGGCTTAATCCCCAGTAGGGGGTGTACAGGAGACAGCCGATCAATGATTCTCTCTCATCATTGATGTTTCTATCTCTCCCTCTCCCTTCCTCTCTGAAATAAATAAAAAAATATATTTTAAAAAAGGATTTAATTTTTTAGAGCAATTTTTGGTTCATGCAAAATTCAAGAGAAGCTACAGAGAGTTCCCATATACCTCACTTCCAACACATGCACAGTCTCCCCCACCATCACTCACCAGTACCTTGGTTACTGAGGGTGAACCTAATCACAATCATCCAAGCCTATAATTTACAGTAGGGTGCTCTCTTGGTGATGCATGTTCTGTGGATTTGGACAAAAATGCAACGAAGCATATCCCTCATGGTAATATCATATAGAGTATTTTCACTGCCCTAAAAATCCTCTGTGCTCTGCATCCTCTCACTCCCCTCCCACACCTTCCCTACTAGCAACCACTGCTCTTTTTATTGTCTTCATATTTATGACTTTTTCAGAATGTCATATAGTTGGAATCATACAGTATGTAGCCTTTTCAGATTGGCTTCTTTTACTTAATAATATGCATTTAAGGTCTACAACATGATGTTCTAAAAGCTATAGATATGATAGGGTTTACCATCTTGCAAAAGGGCCTTTAAACTGAAATTTAAATTCCACTTGAGCAGAGTCCTGATTGGCTTACACAGGAAGCAGTAGTGCTGTGGGAAGGAAATATGGCAGTTCCTAACTTTTAAGTCTCAACTCCTGCTCTGTTCTGTTTTACTTTGTCAAACAGTGGGGGAATCTGGGTTGACATTCTAGTGTTTAGAAACCTATGCTTTCTCTTTCCCTGAGGAGGGGAGGGAGAGGCCTAGAGTGCTTTGCCAATTTCACCATCCCATTCATGGAGGTACTGCCACAATTATGTGTCTCCTTCCAGAAAAGCATCCACAGTGTTTGTACAGTCGTTTATTGTGAGTGTCTCTCTGTCCTCCCCCTCACACCCTTATCTAAGTTCCATGAAGTCCAGGTCTTGAACATGAATGCATCCTCAATGCCTGGCACAGAGTAGGTACCCAGCAAAGATTTTGTTAAAGGAAAGAACAAAGGAATGAAGAAGACACAAGACATTGAGAAGTGGAGGAACATTGAGGAAGAAGGTAACAATATGATGATGAAAAGAATAGTCTTATATCTCATTTGTATTATTTATTTATTTATTTATTTATTTATTTATTTTAGATTTTTATTGATTTCAGAGAGGAAGGGAAAGGGAAAGAGAGATAGAAACATCAATGATGAGAGAGAATCATTGATTGGCTGCCTCCTGCACACCTCTTACTGGGCATTGAGCCCGCAACCCGGGCATGTGCCCTTGACCAGAATTGAACACAGGACCCTTCAGTCCACCGGCTGACACTCTTATCCACTGAGCCAAACCAGCTAGGACCAGAAGGGATTTTTTTAATGGTCATCACTTAAAATATTATACTTGCTCTGTTCTTGTGTTTGGATGAGTCCTAGACATTTCATGGAAATTCATAGTTACCTTGTGGCTAAATGTTTGTGAAAAAGTCAATAAGGGTCTAGAAACTTATCTTTGAAGATACTTTCTCGTGCATTTCCAGCTCAGACTTGCAGCTTTTGGGGGCCCAGGCTGCTAGGTGATCTTAAGAGCAGCTGGCAAGTCTCTAATGGGGCCCAGCTGTGTGCCCAGAGAACGCACCTTCTCAGGATCACATTAAGTAGGTAGACCCCTGCCCTCCCTGGTTTCCTCTGGGCTTTATGGGTCCCCGTGGTCTGTTGCATTGATCTTGCATTTTCAGGTTTTATAGCAATTCTAAACATGTGAGGGTACATATTTGCTCTTTGATGTGCCTTTGATAGAAGCCAGAGTGCTTTACCTGTGCCTGCATTTAATAATGATGGGGGGTCGCCTGCCCTGCAGCAGTTCGCTCTCTGGGGAGGCTGGTTCAGTGTGCAGCTTTTTTTTTTTGAGGTTGTTGATGGGCAGACTTTAATCAGGGGTGTTTCTTGTTTTATTTTAGAAAATGAAATCTATTAAATATAGTTAGACATGTGGTCCTAGTATTTCGTTTCGTTTTTCATCACATCTTGTTCAACTGTGCCACTTGGTAGACCAATGGGCAGGGTGGGGAGCAACATACAAGGCAAAAAATGGCAATACTTACAGCACTGTATGGGCTTCGTGATTTCCCATTTTTCCCATATTTGATCTTTATCTACATCTCTATTAAAAGGCAGTTATTGTATCCCCATTTTACAGATAGGGAAGTAAAGGCACATGAATTTTAGAGACTCTCAGTGGTTATTGTGGATGGAACCTAAATTAGAATTTGGCACTCATGCTACTAGATATGTGAAAAAAGACCAGATAGTCATGCCATTTCTGTGGACTTTTTCAAGGAGAAGGGGACAGTCGCCTTTTACAAGTAGAACACAGAGTACATAAACGGAATCACGGAACCTTAGGGTCAGAAAGGACTTCCACTCTGTGCTGGCATTGTTTCTTCTACCAGCTTGCAGTGTGATTGACTTTGCAGTGCCCTGACCTCTCCATTCAGTATATTCTAAATATATCAAACTAATGAGAGAATTGGACAAACCTTCTTATGTTTATGTCCAGCAGCACTTGTCAGAGGTGGTCACATTATGGTTTTCTATCTTTGTTTTTCAGTCTTGCTTGGCCACTAGCCCTCCCAAAGAAATCAGCTCCTTTTTTATTCTTCCTTTAATTTGGAAGATCAGCGAAGGGCCCTCCCTAACCAGCCCCTGAGAAGCTGGTGTGATTAGTGGACGGCACCTGAAGTTTAGGATCTTAAGTCTAGCCATGGTGCTTTGATAAGAATGTGATGGCGATGAATTTTAGCTCCTTAATCCATCTTTAACCACATCATTAGAATTGACACTTGTTTATTGAATCCTCGCTTCATGAAGTGAGTGATTTAAAAAAATATTGTCAGCTTAGTTTGTAGATCTTGTATGGTTGAAAAATAAAAGGCCCACTTCCTGTGCTTACTACTAATTTCTTATTTGTATGAATTTATTAATGGAGTAAGTCCATCTTTGAAATCATTCATGGGGGCAGACTCTATTAAAAAAAATTAGGCATTGTTTTTGTCCTAAGCAGTTTTATTTAAACAAGGAGTAGAACTAAAAATTTATTTTCTACGCAGATATGCCATGTTATGTTCTTAATGTTTGAATATAGTATTGATTGGTCATGGCTGATGTTTATCAGACTAAGCAAAGGGTGTTTGTATTAGTTGTCTCAGAAGGTTTTTGTTTTCTTTAACATTAATGAACCTCTATTGGAAATCTTGGAAAGTAGAACACACCCAAATACGATTTCTAATTTTTCAGGGCTTTATTGATCCTCCAAGTCATTTGATGAGGATTGGAGTCATTCACATAAATGACAGGAAAACACTGTTTATTAATATGTTGATTATTGATTATAGCAAGTTGATAAATATTAGCTCTATATTACTAGTCACATATTAGTAGTGGCCATATTAGTAGACAAATTATCCTAATATATTCATGCATAATGTATGTATGTGCATATATCTAAACTGGACTTGGAATGCTTCATTCTTTGCCACCTTTGTTGGGCCTCAGAAAGTAACTTTTTATTGTTCTCTTTTTTTCTATTGTCTATTTACTGGATCCTTTCTCTATGCCAACCATATTGCTAAAAAATGGGGATGAAACAATCAATAAGACACAATCCCCGCCCACAGGGTTGGAAGCAAATACTCATTATCCAGCATGATGAGTGTTACAAGAGACTTAGATAGAAGATTCTCTGGTGGCCCCTAAATAACCGACTCTGCTCGGAAATGCAGTAAAAAATTTCACCAGGGAGCATCATTTGCAATCAAATGGTAGTTTCGTAGACTGTCTATTTCAAGTGGGCCCTTCCCTACATCTTTAGTTTTTCTTAGTCATAACTTTACGCATTTGTCAAAAAATGTTTGCTGTTAATTTTGAACACTGATTTTCATGAGTATTTTTTAAGTGGCTATCTTTTTTATTTCATTTTTGTTCCCTCCTGGCTTTTAAATATATTTAAAATATGTTTATCCATATTTAACTTCTGCAGATTTAAAAACACTTTCCAAGCAGTCACCTCCTGGCCCTCTTTTCCCCTTATCTGCCCCCCTCCCAGGGCCACCTCCCTTTCTTTAGAGCCCCCGCATAATGCTATTCCTTTACAGTCCAGCCATCTGCCTGTTTTAGCCTCTTCTTCACTCTCTCTGTTTCTTCTATATAGATTTCCCCATATGTCTGCTTCTTCCTTTATCCACAAGTCCAGACACTCCTCCATAGCTTTCTTACCACCCCATCCTGGTGTCCCGTCTGTTCATAAATAACTCTTTCATCCGCTTTGGAGTCCCAACCCCCACTCTTTCTAAAAAGAGTGCAAATAAATCTAAAGTGCCGGAGCCAGGATGCACAGCATAGTTGTGATTCAGAATAGACTTTCTCCTTCCAATCACCTGTTTTATTCACCATTCTTTGTTGCCTGCTTTCTTTGTACACATCTCCACAATTTCCGTTCAATTTTTGTATAGTTCGGGGTGTGAAGTTATTTAATATCTTCCTGAGAAAGTTTTTGCCTCTTCTTGGCAGACCAATTTGCCCTAACCAGTTACTCAATTTTTCTGTGCTGCCGAGCAGTTGCTATTCTTGGAGTAGTCACGTTTGAACCTTTTGTTCTTCAGAAATTAACGTATTATGTCAGAAACAGCAGTCTCCCTGCCCGGGTGCTTGGCAACCCGTAACTCTGTGGATGTGTTCTTTTGTAAGCCTGGGTTCTAGAATATGTGCCACAAAAGGAGTGTCACAGAATATTCTGCAGAAATGGCAGTGTTGATAGCTGTCCGATGTTCTACATGTTTACCATGTCCCATGTCCTCCTCCTTGCATTCTGTACTAGTGGCAATCTCTTCCTCCTCTACATTCAAGAGTAAACACTGACAATTTGCTTCCCTGTAGAAATGTGTTACTTAGCCATCTCAAAGTTGTTAGTGTTTTTCGTTCCTAGTGTCAGTGATAATTTTACTCATAGAGTCCCTGCGGAGATTTAGCTCAGCAGGAAGTAAATCTAGGTAGGCTTGCCTTGATTTAAAATGATCTAAAATTTAAATTGATCTAAAAAACAATAAGTGCTAACTATATTATTCCCTTTATTTAAAAAAGAAATCTGAGGTATAACTAACTTGATTATGTGGTAACTAGTGATGACAATAAGTTAAGCCATGGCTAGGACCTCATTTATTCTTTCCCTTTCCTTTCTCCTTTCCTCCCTCCTCCCACTCTCTCTCAAACGAAAATAAGTTAGGGATTAATATGATTCACACTAAATTTCAGTAAGGGTGAAATGTCATGGTAAAAATGGAAGATGGAATTGTTTACTTCTGAGATGTTGAGGAAAATCTAAACTAGTTCTAGAGTCTTTAGGGGAGCTAAATATTTTACCAGTAACAAAATCAAGTCTCTGAAGAATGAGGTATTTATTTAGTTTTAAATGCCTCATACTATCTGAAGTTATCTTTGTTTATATTCAAGAAAGAGGTTTTAGCTTCAACATCAGAATCCAAAAAAAAAAAATGTGAAAAATGAAGAAACTGAAAACAGCCACAATCACATACAGCTGATTCAGGTTCTTTTATTTGGAATTTAAAGTCAGTCAGTAATGAGCGATGTAAATTTCTTGGAGAAATGTAGGAAGGTCAGAAGTGTTCCTTTAACACTGATGCTATAGCCAGTTATAATATCTTTGCTGTTGTTGAGTTTCTGTGGATTCTGATCATTAGTGTGTACAGATCTAAATTTGTGGCTTATATATATTTTTGCTTTTACATCTTGTCCAAAATATGCTCTTAGTACATCTTAGACTTAGGAATATTAAAAAATCATGAATAATTTTGGACCAGTTGTGGGTCATGAGCAGAGTTTCAATTACAGCATATTTTCAGGTTTGTTGACTATTACAAGTATATAGTATGCTGTAGGTACTTCAGGGCTGTGAAACTAGGTATGAATGGATTGAACTATGGTGATGGTTCTAAATGTGTTAAGTAACAGAACAAAGTTCTAAACCTCTTTTTTATTACATTAAGTTTTTCTTACCCATACCAATTTACTTACCAAACATTAGGAAGCTAAAATCTAAGAAATATCCATCCATCGATGCAATTATTTTTTACATACACCGATCTTAGATATCACAGGGAAAATATTCGCTCTTGGAATGGCAGTGGTAGGAGAAGTAGCAGTCTTGAGTGTCAGATTTTTCAACCCTCTCACTCTCTGCTAAGTAGAATCATATGGTCAGACACTTTTGATTTTTTTGAAACAAATTTCTAAAGATTCAGCAAAATAGTTTCAAGGTTACCTTCATGCAGGTACAAATATTTTAGCTCTCACTTACTCATGTTTTCTTCTAAATTGGCTGTGGTCTGCGGGAGCTTAATTAGTTCAGGCTCAGTGCAGTTGGTTTACACTGAGGGTGTGTCTATACTCAACATTTTTATAACAGGAAATACATTTTGCCCACATTTCTTATTTTTTTGTTTGTTTGCCAGTTTTAATTTTATCTTGGCAATGGGAAATCTTAGAGGAGGCCATTGTAACAATTCCTTAGATTTTCTTATTTATTTATTAGTGTATATATATATATATATATATACACACAAATTAGTGAATTAGTATATATATATATATATATATATATATATATATATACAAATCCTCACCCAAGTGTATTTTGTCCATTGATTTTTAGAGAGAGTGGAAGAGGGAGGAGGGAAAGACAAGAGAGAAACATCAGTGTGAGAGAGACACACCTATTGGTTGCCTCTAGCATGCACCCTGATCAGGGCCCGGGTAGGGGAGGAGCCTGCAACCACTCCAGCCTGTACTGGAGTACAGGGATCCTTCTGTCCGGAGGCTGATGCTCTAGCCAATGAGCCAAACTGGCTAGGGCATTTTCATAGATTTTTAAGTGAGACTTACCTCTACTTCTCTAAAAGAAGTACTGTTCAATAATGTCTATATTTCATTCACTTAGCCTGTATTTATTGAGGGCTTACGATGTGCATGGCATTGTGCTTTTTATTTGCTGGTACCCTGAACTTTCAGAGAAGAATAATGCATTCATTTGCTGTGTGTTTGGACTATCATTTGGTTGAATTTGGACCAAGCTATCAGTGATGATGAATTACAACCATCCGTGGTATTTATAGGGCTCAGAAAAACCAGATATGTGAATCTGATGTCTGCTGCCTCAATATTTCCCATCTTTGAAGGAATGTGTTTGTATTCATATGAACAATTTCTCACCAGTTTTCTTGGAGAGAAAACAGTCTCTGAATTTATTGCAGGACAGAGATTCAGATTCTCTTGCTGTTAAAGAGACTTCTTAATCTCTGCTCACCTGATTTAGATGATCCCCTGTTTGACCCCCCAGGATGGTGGTAAGTCTGCCATTGCAGGTTTATAGATGAGTATGTGAAAGGAGTGTTGGTTATGGGGTTGACACTGTCTTAAGGGTTCGCATTAGAATGAGGTTGCCACCCTGGTGACTTTGCAACCTAGTTGGCTGAGGGAGACACAGGCCTGAGGTGAGCTGCTTTCCCCCTCACCTCCTTTTCTATATTCTGTAGTTTATAAGAAACCTGCCTCAGAGGTGTGCAGTTTCACCTCGCCTGGGCTTCTTCAGTGAAATATATGTGTTGAGACTCCCTGGAGCAGTTTGAATCTAGCACTTTTGTGGATTGAGCCTGGAGTAGGGTTCTTGACTTGGGGTCCCTAAAGGGAGGAGTCTCTCAATGTATATGTGCACCTTTGTTTTGGGGGGAAAGCAAGCGTCTGTGAAGTTTCTAAAGCTCTCTTGAAGAGTTGGTGACTCAACAGAGGTTAAATCACACTGCCACGGAAGAATGTTGGGATCTAGTTCTACGGATAGATCTGGCCCCCACGTTGGCCTGTTCATGTATTCTGAAAGCAACTCACAACAGTGAATCGGGCACCAGAATCCATAAGACCTTTTCTCAGTTTTGCTTCAAAGACTTTAGATAGACGATCCCTGGGCCCTCTGTGGAATAAAACATTGCTTGGGGCCTTCCATATACAAAATAATTACCCAACTAATCTGGCCCCAAAAGATGTAGATAAAATGAACCCAAGCATGAGAAGGCAGAGTAAGCTTTACCACCAGCTAGGTCCCTTATTAGAGAGACAAGTGTGATATATGCAGTATTTTTTGTTTATATATTTTGTTTATATTTCCTGAAGTGAAAAACATTTCCTTCCTTTTTGTGGTTCGGTAGATACATTGTTGAGCCCATGGAACTCCAAAGACAGAATAGGGCTACTGATGACATACGACAATATTGAATAACCAGTTGACAAAGATAGCTGTAATGATGTTATGAATGACTTCATGATGTCAACACTAATATCTGCAGAGGACACACAAATTCTAGAACAAAGACCTCTGCCTCAGGAGTCTTGACAGTGGATTCACTGTACCTTTAAGGAAGTGTGTTTGCAGATAATGATGATCCATAATAACCATCAGCTCATTTTCTCTTTTCTCATTTCTCTTTCTTCCTCCATGAAACTGGTGTGGGCCTCAATGTAGAGAGCCTATCACTGGACTGCTGCTTCAGTACCCAGGGCAAGGCAGAAATGAACTGATTTATTCCATCTCCATGAATGAGGGTGGTTTACTACATGTACAAGCTTTGGGCCAGTGGTCTGGGAATTGGATTCATTGTTAATCTGACTGGTTTTAGGCTTTTTAATCATGTATTTTAATAGGGAGGTAGCAGAGGGTAGGGACTCTGTGGCCTCTGGTTTCAAAGACAGCTGGTTCCAAACTCAATTCTTCATGACTTAATGAAGTTATTTAACTTCACCATGCCTAATTTTCTAATCTATGAAATGGGGTTAATTATATGTATTTTGCAGGGTTGTATTGAAGATTAAGTAGATAATGCATTTTAGATTTCTACCATAAATAGGGCCCTCAGATTTACTTTTCTTTATTACTAAAAAGCAAAGTAAAATGAGGAAATGAGAAATTTCACCTACCTGATCTTCAGTTTAGAGTATGATGTTTCTCCAGTATGGGTAGAAAGATATTTTTCTTTCTAGAGGTTCATTGGCCATCAGGAAAGAAATCAATCATCAAAGGTTACATGGAAGTAAAAAGCAATGCTAATTAAGTGTGCGTTTTTATAAAGTAGAGGTTTAAAATGTAACTTTCACTTGATTTGGAATTAGTAATAGCATGTAAAACTTAATTTAGGCAACAAAAGAGATATTTAAAACTATACCTAAATCTGACATAATAGTTAAGAAAGCTGGCTTTATAGCCAATTAAGGGGAAATAGAGTGAGAGAGGAAAGAAAAGAGGAGAAAACGGGATAAGAAAAAAGTAGGAAGAGATAAAGAAGGGAGACCTAGGAAAAGGAAGAGAAAGCAGGGACTGAGAAAGGTGAAAGGAGATGGGCTGGAAAAGTTCTGAAGCCTTAATTAACTGATCTTGTCACACACAGCTGTTCATTTGAGTTGTGGGCCTCAGAGTATTATTCCTTTTTATCATTGTCTTTTGAAATGCTAATTAGATAATTGACCATTGTTCACAGTGCTTTGGTTACTTTTTATTCTTAAACTTTTAGAGACTAGTCCTTGAATGGGATACTCAGAGCAGCACACCAGATGGGAAATTATTCTATGGCCTATAGTTGCCAAATGACCACCACAGTAGTGCTTGGGGTATATGAAATCCAGCTGAGCCAGATCTAGCCTGTGAGATGGTTAGCACAATTCTTGTAATAGTCCTTCATCAATAGGCTTTTATTTGTAATGGTCAAGGGGGTTGCCTTTTTATTTTATATGTATTTATTAGATTTAGTCTAATCAATAACGTTTTCTTGACCACATAAAGCTCATTTGAAGAATCTCTACAAATGCTTAGTAGGGCATCTTTAAATTCACACGACAGAAAAACACTTGCAAGCATAACAGTTGAAGAATCTGTTATTCTTCTACTTCTGTCCTACTTAACTCGTAGTTGTTTTGTTTTTATAAAAATTGAATTAGATAATGCACATGAAAGCATCTTGAAGAATATTTCACTCAGCACAAATATAAGATTTTATTTTTCCAGTAGTTATTGATGTATCTGAGGATCTTGTTGAAAAAACCTCTTGACCAACAGGACATGATCCAGTAGATGAGATGCCTGTTCTATATATTTTACAAAGAGGATTAGTCATTTTTCTTTTAGATGCTCAATCTTATATCACTGGACCTCACATGTCTTTTTGCTCTGTAGAGGCAGAAAAATAGCATGGATTTTAAAAATGTAATCATTAAAATTATTAAACTGGATGTTAAAGATTGATTCCAATTATGTTTTTAAAATTTTTAATGAATATTTAAGTATAAATTTCAGAAGCTTCTTTAAAATAATTGACATTAGTTATTGTCCTACACAGTTAGAGTACTGATGGTATTTGTCATTTTAAATTTAGGTGAAATAAAATTTTATTTGTCTGGCATGAAAAGCACAGAAAAATTCTTTCCCCTCAGTCTATTTTTCAAAAAATAAAAACATGTTTTTTAAAGGAGATACATTTATATTGTGGTACATTTTACAAATACTAAAAAATGAAAAGGTGAAAATAACCCTCTTTTAATAATCAACCCTTGTAATGCTTGATTGTATTGCCTGGTCGTCTTATGTATACACAGTCGTGTGTGTGCCCAAACACAACTCAAACATTTATGCACTTTTAGATGAAAGTGAATTTTTATTTTTGTTATGTAATCTTTTTGTTTTCATATTACACTTGCTTGTTTTTTAAGTTGAGGATTTCTGTCAGACATGATTTTATTTTATTTCTTGGATTTAGATAACATTTTGGTTTTTCTGTTTTCTAATTTATTAATATATTTCCAAAATATTATTTTGGGGGTTTCTTAGGTCTATTTTGTAGAAGTCATTTTCCATGAGTTGACTTTTTTGTTAAATTATTTTTCTCCCAGATTATGAATGTGTCAGACTATAAATTTGGCTGTACCCCATGTTTTGTTGATATGTAATATTCTCGTTGTCCGTAGTTTCTGAACAGTTATTGCTAGTTTTGTTTTTCTCTTACGATAAGATCTAATTGGGAATGTCATTTAAATTTCTAAGAGATTATCATCTGTGCACTTTAAAATGTTCATAACTGATTTCTATGTTTATTGCAGCGTGGTCAGTAAAGAAATAGTATAGTTTCTGCTTCTTAAAAGTTTTACATTTTTTGTGTGTCTCAACAAATGTGATTTTGGGAAATTTTTAATGAATATTTGAAAATGAGAATTATTTTAATTTTTAAAAATTTTACTTAACTGGATTTCTTACCTAGAAAGATGTTAAATTCTTCCACCAAAACGATATTTCTGTCATTTTTCATGCCTAATGATTCTTGATGGCTGTTATTTTGTGGTAGATCACATTTCCATTTTTGATCTTCAGTATTCCCTATTTTATTATTATTATTTCTTTGTTCTTTTTCCTTATATTCTAAGAGAACTTTTCAAGTTTGTTGTCTACATACTGGCATATTTTCTACAACTTTATGCAGATTTTAATTTTGTCAACATATTTTTACTTTATTTTCAGTATTTCTTATTACATCCATCTACTTTTACACTTCTTCCAGTATCTTTTGTATTGGCATCTATTTATAGAGATACTCTATTTTATATAACCATCAAAAGTAATGTTTTCTAAAATTTACTTTTATTTGTTGTAGGGTGGAAATGATTTATAACATCTGGTTCCCTTTGAATCATGAGAGCATATCCATCTTTTTATTTTAATCTGTAGATTTTTTTCTCCCTTTGTGGTTTTTTTTTTTAATAAGTTGAAAGTTAGCAGCTCCAAACTCACCCTTCTATATTCCTTTGTGATGCTGGGCAACCTACATGCTGGGTTAGTCCTTTCCAGCTCTCCATGTTAACTTCTGCCAATGGGAGGCACTAGAGGAAGACTGGAAAGCTAGTGGAACAAGAGGGACTTAGCCTTTCCTGTTCTTATCATAATCACTTTGGCAGCCTCAGTTGTTTCACTTTCTGTTTTTTTCCTACTTTCTAAAAATCAGCCTGCTGGGACTTCCTCCATATTATCCCTGAAGGCTCTAAGAACCCAAACGTTTCCCTTTGTTTCCCCCACTGTGGCTTTGGTAGCTGTTTTCATTTCACTGCTTTGGATGCTTCTTAAATCCACACCAGAGAACTGTAGATATGTGTTGCTTAAGCTACTCATCCAGCCATAGTGGTCCAGGAGGGCAGCAATCTTCCACTAGTTAGTTTTCTAGAAAGTTCCTTTAAAATAAGACTTTAGAAGGATGATAATATCCTAATGCCTCATATCTTAATTTTTTTTCTATCTAGATGTTCGTTGTCATGAACCTAATTGTATCTTATAAGTGGTGTGTATGTCACACGTTATCAAGGGTAAAAGGGTTATTAAAATAACCTATATCTTTTAGGGCAGTGGTGGGTGGACTAGCAAAAGGCACATGGTCTTCATCAGTGAACTCTCAGTGGGAAAGCTGGGGAAATAAGTAGAGATGGGAATAAGCCAACCATTTTGGTGTGGTTTTCTTGGTGGACCGGGAAGGGAGAAGACATGTGGGATAAAGGAGGTTTTATGTTATAAAATTTAAGCTTAATTTTTGTTTTTCAAAGCAGTAAGGATGCTTATTGACAGCGATATTTAAGGTCACTGCAGTGCATGAAATGTAAATCAAAATATTATTCTTTATTAGAAGCTGGAAGATAACATTTACATAACATGCTTTTAAGGTAATGAGTTAAGTTCATTATTTCTTTATTACTGTAACTGTTTCAACTGTTTCAAGAAAGTTATTTCCATACTAAAAATACTGCTCTTGTGCTTGAGTCTGATTTGTCATAATTTTTACATGATGTTATAATCTATTGTTAGGTAATGATAATTCCATTTATTTTTGTTTCATGGGGAAAACTGTTAACCAGCTGTTTCAATCTCTCCAAATAAACTGGCTTCTAGAATTCCTAGTTAAGTAGCAATGCTGATTGATAGGAGTGTCACCATTTTTCTGACCCTCTCTGCCTTGTCATTGTGACACAGTGCAGAAGCCAAATAACAAATTTGAGCAAAAGAAAAGAATCCAAGGCCTCAATATTTCACAAACTGGCTAATTAGACTCTGAATTGTGAAGAATAGGCCAGATGAAGAAATGGCACAAATTTATAGTGGCTCAAGGAGCACAGTTATTTCAGAATTAAATCTTTCTTACTAACTTTTATGGTTAACTAGTAATAGGAATAAAACTCAGAGCAACCTCAGAAAATTATGATTTGTGCCTATTGAATGACAGGCTTTCCTCTGTTATTCCTTTAACCTACTTATTGCTTTTTCTGTATGATCCAATTTTCTTTAACCAGTTCTTTGCTCATAACTAAAGCTGCATGTTCCTGTTCTCAAGTGGCTTCATTTATAAATTCTGAGAATAGGATTTTCAGGGGAAAATGTAACTCAATCAGCTTTGCATGGTTTACATAATGTGATAGTTTCATATTTACTGTGTGGTTAACAAGAAATAACTGTTACCAACAAAAATCAGAGAATTTGAAAACAACGAAAATTTTGCTTGGGAGCCTATGTATATCTCATCTCTATATAAATACGTGTAGACATCTATAAACATCATCGATCCTGCTCATATGCCCATGCCATATATAAATATATGGATGTGGGATGATGCTTGTTTTTATATATACAAGTCTATATTTATATAGCTGAAGAAGTGAAACATATTGCTTTTTATTTAAGTGACTCAGTGCCTTTATAAACAAACTTTATTTTACAGAACTTTATCAACGTTGGGATGGTTAGATATTACCAATGATTTGGTTTTTTGAAGGTTAAAGTTTGATAGGTTAAGTTGAGACACACTATGCCTTTACATTTATTTGGTAGAGAATCTGGGAAAATTATTATTCTTTGACAGACATAAAATGTTGCTTTGGTTAACTTGATAGATTTGAACTATTCATATGTGACATTGCTTTTGAGTATGTGTGCTTGTTGGAGAGGATCTTAGAGGATAAGAAGTTTGAGGGATTAGGAGATTCTTAAAAGTGCTAAACTGAATTTTCAGTTTCTTGGTAAAGTGTAAAGGGAGGAAATGAAACCCTTAATTTCTTTCTTTTCAGAATCATTTAGTAACCACAGTTCATACTTTATATATTCTGTAGAATATTTTAACAGCTTGCCTTTGTAGTTGGGAAATGACACCTGAATTTTCTCAGGTTCTTTTTTTATGGCATCAGTGGAGACTGCTGCTAATTAACTATCCATGAGACAATGAGGAGACACGTATACTAAGCCAGAAAATTCCAAGAAGAATGTGAAGGCCCTGGAGTGTCTCCATTCAGCATATAAGTGAAACATGTATACAGCAGCACCCTTTGACCTTATGGCCAGTCAGTGCTCTGTATTACACATTTATAAAGATGGAATTGGGTTTGTTCTCCTGGAATTGGGTTTGTTCCCCTTTTCTCTCCTGAATCACCAAACATCCCTTCTCTGTTGGCCCTTGAGCATTTAAATATCTCAAGTCTCTTCCATCTTCAAATTAAACACACACACCAGACCCTGAATTTTGAGACCAACCTTCATCCACATTTTGTTCTTTCCTTTACACAACCAAATTTTCTCTTACCACATTCTCTATATAATGTACTACCATCTGGCTTTTTTGCACAACACTCCAAAAACTCCACATTAAAATTGCCAGTTACATTTCACATTGACATGCTTTGGCCTTTGTACTGCTTGATCCTTTACAACGTTGGACCCTGGACCACATCCTCCTTCTTTAACCCCTGCTGCTTTCAAAACTCACCTAAGGTCCACCTCTTCTGGGAGCTCTTCTTAATCTTCAAGGCTAATTTGACTGCCTCTCTAATTTATCATCTGTGCTTGAGGCATATCTATATATATAAAATACTAATATGCAAAGTGTCCCCTCGGGAGTTCGACCAGGAGAACGGGAGTTTGATCACTTGCTATGAGGTGCGCTGACCACCAGGGGACAGCACGGAACATGCAGGTGACCAGTGGTGGCAGTGGGGTGTTGAGGGAGCGAGGGAAGGGGAAGGGGGGAAGGTGGGGAAGTGGGAAGGTGGGGAAGTGGGGAGGTGGGGGGAACCGCACGGTGGCAGTGCGTGGGTGGCAAGGGAAGGAGGAGGCGGGAGGCGGGGAACCTGATTGGCCCTGATTGCCGGCCAGTCATAGGGACCCTACCCGTGCATGAATTTCGTGCACCAGGCCTCTACTGTTGTCATAATAGTTAGGAAGTTATCACACCTGCTGAGGTGCTTCAATTGTTGAATGAACTGTAGGTTACTTGAGGTTCAGGATCCTGTCTTTTCATGAGTTTTATATACATTCTATTCTCTTCCCACTTTGGATACTATCTCACTTTCCCCCCTCCCATCTACTTGTCTGCCTTCTGTAGGTTCTTAACATGTATCTGTTAGGCATTATTTACATTAAGTGTTGGTGATATGGGATCAAACAAGTTATAAGTGTCTTTATGGGAATTATGGTTTGCCTCCATAATTTAGACAGATTTTTACTCTTGTTGAAGTTGTTTACACCCTTAAAAACATAATATTTATAGTAATTTATAGAGTGGAAAGGATAAAATGAACATGTTTACTAATTGATTAGCACTGTGCCTGGCACATAATTCACATTCAATTAATGTTATATGTTAATAATAGTAATAAATATTACATTGCATATGAATTATGCATATATCAGATAATTTGAATTATGATAACACATACAAATTATGCCATTCTATAAATATTCTATAAAATAAAAGCCTAATATGCAAATTGTTTGACCGGGAGTTCCACCAGGAGTTCGACCGCTTGCTATAACATGCACTGACCACCTGGGTGTGGCACAGAACATGGTAGGCGTCGGCGACATGGCGCTGGCAGCAGGTGGCAGTGGAGGTACTTCTGGCCCCAATGGGCCCTGATGAGAGCGGGACCATGGCAGGATGGTGGAGCAGGTGAGCGGGTGGTGCCAGACCAAGGTGGGTGTGAGCAGGGGCCTGATCCTCCTGCAGACGGTGACCAGCAGCAGTGGAGGTGGGGGGCAGGGCCGCCGCCCAGTTTCCAGGTGCTGAGGGAGGTGGGGGGCCTGGCCCCGATCAATCGCTTTGCAGAAGGTGACTAGCAGCAGCGGCAGGGGGGCCCAGCCCCAATCTTTCGCCCTGCAGGCGGGATGGTGGAGCAGGTGAGGGGGTGACGCCAGGCCATGTCGGGGTGCCAGGTGGGGCTGCGAGGCTGGGGGCGTGAGCTGGGGCCCAATTCCTGCAGGAACCCCGAAGGGACCCCACCCATGCACGAATTTGCACACCAGGCCTCTAGTTATATATAATACACAGCAATTGCTTTGTGCATGAGTGTACATTTAATCTATTTCTTTTACAAAATCATCTTTTTCTTCTTTTGTTTATTTGCTACTCTTTACTTACAACCAGCTTCTGTCTGTTAAAAATTTAGAGCTAAGGCTGCCTGATGCATTGTTCATCCTGGAAGAAGCTTTCATCATAATGGACCTTTTCAGAACCAGTTGAGTTGAGATATTAGCAACTATGGATTTCTTTGAAAGTTTTCTATTTAGTGATTGATTGGATTAACTGTCATCACCTCCCCATCTTCCCTAGATAAATTTTCAAGTCTTCTTGGCCATGGGTACTGGCCAGCATGGTGGTATGTGTGATTACTCTGTGAGTGTATGCATGTATAATAGTTCCCAACACATGCTGAGTAATTGAGTCTCTGTCAGGAAGTAAACATGGAGACCATGTTGCTTGGTTTCATGATACTCCTGTTGTTGCATTGTCACCACAGGATGCCATCAAAATAGTATGAAGAATGTCAGCATTCATTAGTTTGGTACTATTTAGAGAACATTAGCAAAGGGGGAAATCTACAGTAGACATCTGAGGAGAGATGGAGATAGGAGAGCAACCTGGTGTTTGAAGAATGATCTTTGATCTTTCAGAGAAGGAATACTTATCAAGAGCTTATCTATTCGAAAGAATTTACATGCGAAGCAAGTCAGGAACATAGATCTCACTTATCTTTGCAGATTATAGCTTGGTCTTGGATAAAGGAATAGCCAGGCATCTATAAAGGGGGATTTACATGTTTATGCTAACTCATTTAGCATTAACAGGGGTACCAGTAATGCTGGCTGTCAAGCCTCAAACTTTCATGTGTATATGTTTTCAAAGAGAACAAAAATATTTTTTTGGAATGTTATCTAGAGAAAATGAGAGAGTTATTAAATGTGAATCTGTTATAAAACTTTAAAAATATTATTTGTGTTCTGAAATACTACTTAAAGAATAAGTAATTTTTTTATTAAATAGAAAAGAGCAAAATTGTTTCATCTAGTCATTAAAGCTTATTGCATTTTCCAAATTTATTGTTAGAAGTTAAGTTATGCAAATTATTATTATTATTTAATCCTCACCTGAAGGTATTTTTTTCCATTGAAATTTTTTTACAGAGAGTGGAAGGTTGGGGAGAGAGAGAAAGAAAGAGAGGGAGGTGAAGAGACAGAATGATTGGTTGCCTCCTGCATGCCCCCAACCTGGGCTGGGGATTGAACCTACAACCCAGGTACCAAGGGGAAATGAACCCACGACCCTTTGGTCTGTGGGCTGATGCTGTAACCACTGAACCAAAACGGCCAGGACATATTTTTAACAAACTGAAGAAGGCATTTGTAGGCTAAATAGTAGCTTTGAGAGTAGTTAGATATTTATGAAAATATTGTAAGAAACAAAATTCTTATTTTCAAAAAGATATTGGTTAGAGGAAAACTAGACCCTTTCACTATTTGGTAATGAATGTTCTGGCTCATTCACACAGAGTTTGTGGTACCTAAAGTGTTGCAAAATTGGACATTTATATGGAGATGGGCTATTGATGTAAAGAAAAAAAAAGCTGAGGGCTGGGGAGGATAAAGAATGAGTATAGTATTTTAAAAATGAGCTCTTTGTCTTCTCTGCTTCATCATGCCTAGATCTCAGAGAAGTTTTGTTCAATGAGAATAAAGAACCCATGGGATTTACCCAGGAATCACCCACCAGTAAAAGGGAGTTTTATTTCAGTGAGCAAGGGTGGGACCAGAAGCTGCAATAGTCAATGATGCTTTTTTATCCTCTTGATGCCAGGTGAACATTTGCATGTTTAGAATGCTGACTCACTGGAGGGGAGCCACAGCCTAGTTGAAATCCATAAGGTGATGCCTCTTTCTCCTCTATCCTTGAATTTGTTACCAGTTACTCACTGGCCTGCTGCTCAAATCCAATTGCCTTTCCCTGTTATAACTGCTCATTATACTCAGCCCTGCCTTCAAGCACTTCATTTACCTATTGAAATCTTACTAGTATTCAAAGAGATGACAATACCTCCTCCAGATGTGATTTTTCTCAGCTCTGAACTTTTATCGTTATTACTGGAATAACACACATACAGGGTGGGGTAAAAATAAGTTCACAGTTTTTAGTATGGAAAGTAATACAATAATTAACAATTAATACAAGAATAAACAGTGTTTCATGAACTCACACTGTAAACCTACATTTCCCCCATATACATACTAGAGTCCCGGTGCAGGAATTCATGCACCAGTGGGGTCCCTCAGCCTCACCTGGGGGATTGGGCTGAAACTGGCTCTCTGACATCCCCCGAGGGGTCCTGGATTAGGATAGGGCACAGGCCAGACGGCGGGACCCCACCGGTGCACGATCAGGGCTGGGGAGGGACCTGGGAGGTTGGCCAGCCAGGGAGGGAGGGCTCCAGGGCATGTCCGGCCCATCTCACTCAGTCCTGATTGGCCAGACCCCAGCAGCAAGCTAACCTTCTGGTCGGAGCATCTGCCCCCAGGTGGTCAGTGCACATCATAGCAACTGGTCGACTGGTTGACTGCCCCCTCGTGATCAGTGCACATCATAGCGACTGGTTGACCAGTCGACTGTCTGCCACCTGGTGATCAGTGCACGTCATAGCGAGCAGTTGAGCGGCCTTACCATATCATTAGCATATTATGCTTTGATTGGTTGAACGGACAACCAGACGACTGGACACTTAGCATAGTAGGCTTTTATTATATAGGATATATTTTATTTTTTTCTGGTTAAATATATAAATATCTTCATTGCTATCCAATGTTAATTTTTGAAGACTGTGCAGATTCTAGTTTTTCTGTGTTTGTAAAAACTTAAAATGAAATTTATATATTGCTTTTTAAACTTATTCTATCATGAGCATTTTCCAATGCCCTTGAATATTTTTGAAAGCATGAAAGCATGATCTTTTTAAGGCAGCATAATATTCCATCCTATGGGTCTTCTATAATTTATTTAAACAGTTTCTTATGGTTGACCACTTTCTTGGATATCCTGTACACAAAAACTTGTCCTCCTTTGCAAAGATAATAGTATTAGGATAGTTTTCTAGGTAATTATTAAGTGAAAGCCTCTTAACGTATCTTGCCAAATTGATATCCAGGAAGGCTATGCCCATTTACATTATATTTGTCTTACTATTTTGGTAGTTGAAGAATGTATCTGATTGTGTTCTGTTTAAAATTAGTATTTTCTGGATTATTAATGACATTGAACATTTTTCATGTTCATGATTCTTATTAGTATTTCACAGATCAACTTTTGCTTTCTTTGGAACCAGAATGGCTGCTTAGTTGAGAGTCCGTCTGACCTGACCTTTTAAGCACTCTTTTTCAAAATTGTCACTGTATAATTTTCTTTCTTTATATTATATACATTTATTGAGAAATGTAATTCTGTCTGGAATTATTTAGTTTAGGTAAAAATTCTTTGTCCAACAAATATACTCTCAGGTCTAAACACATTTTTAAGGTTTGGAAAAAAAAACATATTTATTTACATAAAAGTTTTAGATTACTTGTTGTATTTGACTGAATTTATAGTATATTTAAATTTCTTTTGGAATGAGTTTGGAACTCTGTTTTAAACCACTTAGTGCAATTTGTATATTCAATAAAATAAAAGTTACTATTTTCATGAGTTTTAATGCTAAGATTGTTCTTTTGCTGTGTGATATTTCCAAACTCTAGCATAGAAAGTGAATGAAAACATTACTAAACTATTGTAGGTAAATATTTTCAGTTTCACACAAAGCAGAGGTTGCTTTTTACTGTTGGAATTATGTTATTACCTAAATCTAGGTTGTAAATCCAAGAGTAAAACTTAACATTTTATTACAATCTCTTGCCCTTACTCACTGCTAATCAAATCATGCCTTGTTGAACTGTGTTCAAATATGTTGAAAAATAATTTAATGCATTATTTTTGAATATATTAAAATTGTGTTGAAAATATTAAAATTATATGTGTTATGTGGAGGAAACACTCTAAACAGATCTACCCAGACATCAACAGGATATTATTACCCCAAAGAAATGACGACAGTTTGCCAGCTTGATGCGTAGAGGAAGGAAATTTACAAACATCTCCAAGAGAGGCATGTTGAGCAGTTGAAGGAAATGAGGCACGTCCTGCTTTTATTGTGCTTATTGGAGTGGGATTCCCAGAAGACTGAACAAGGCTGTCCTGAGACCTCTGTTTGGCAAAGATCTTGTTGACTCATATTTTATTTTTGTTTCAGTCTGCTATTGTTCACATTTCTAATGTAGCTCATAAACACACAGCCAATATAATTTCCCTTTCTCTTGACTGATGTATACAAATAAATGAAAATCGACCATCATCATTAACTTGTGTTCTCTTTCCATAAAGCAGAGATGAAGAGAGAAGTCTGCTTTAAAAGAAAGGCCCTTTAAATAGCTCAGTTCACACACTTTTAAAAGTTTATGAAGCTGTATTTTAGAGTTTTTATCACCAGATATGTTGGGGAATTTATTGCTTTCTATTCATATGGAAGAGGAAAGCTGAGGTAAATATTTAAGTAACTTACATTTCGAAAGCCTCGTTTTAGATTAAAAAATGTGATTTGTAGACTTCTGGGTCCTCTGCTTAGAAGTTGAATCCCTGTACATTTTTGACGGCGACCCTTTAGAAAACTTCAGTTTGAAATGCCTGGTTTAGGATCTAGGAGTCATGTAATTCTTTGATGTATTTTAAAATTTTCTATCATGTTGTATACCTATATATGAGGAAGTAATGGGAAATATTACTAATATTTCTTTTTTAAACTGTATCTTTTTTTGTTGTATCTATCAAAATGCCTGAGAGTGTCATAACTCTTTAGCCAGAGAAATACCGGAGTGGAAATCTTCCTCGGCCTTCTGCCCTGACTCAGAGAGGCTTTAGGTCATGAATTTGTGCCCTTCACTTTGAGTTAGAAGATGTGCTTACATTCTTATTCATTGAGTGACACTGCGTAGAACATCAGAGGAGACATGACTTTTATGAAATAGAAATTTAAAGATGACAGACATGAGAGGAAAAAATAGTGCGAGAAAATGGAAGGCTAGTGTTGGTTAAAAATCTGGTTTTGCTTTCATTTCTCTTAGTTATTCCTTGGGATTATTGTTTTAGATAATTTTTTCAGTCACTTGAATATGTGAAAAATTCCAAAGAAGGTATTATTTCAAACCTTTCAAGGTATGTTTCAGGGTAAAGATAGGGACTGACCATGAAAGGAATTTCCCTGGCTGGTGTCCTAATATTTCAAGTTCCTGTGATTTTTATCCCCTTTTCCTTTAATTTTTGGCTTAGACCCCCAGTAATGTCTGGTTTAATGGAATTCCTATGGGAGACAGGTTTGGGTGATACTGAAGTGTTTAAAGGTGCTTCTGAGTCAGGATTTTAGGAATGTTACTCAGAAGTTAACTCTTTGTTCTAGTGCAAAGGGCCTAGGATTTGGGGGCAGTCATTTTGGATGTCCCTGATGACTTGGTTTGCCTGTAAATCTGTAAACTATTTGGGCTCAACTCAGTTATCATCTGAAGGGCTCATTCCCTCAGATCTCCAGGTTTCTAAAAGAAGTTAATTTAGTTTATAATTCTGAGGGCTTCTTTTATACTCTGTACTGGTTCGGTACATCAACTATTTTCTGAGTAGTTTTCTATACAGTGAATTAAGGCTGAAAAAATTAGTAGTGCCATCATCTGAACTGGGTGTGTATAGTACATAACACATGTGTGTTTTTTCTTGTGGCATCTACTTGTTTTTAGGTAGCTATAGTCTCAGCAGCAAATAACTTGGGTAACTTCAGGCTTTGCATGTCGTAGTCCTACAGTAACATCATTGAAAAACCTGCCCGGTATCTGATATTGCTTTAGGAAATCCAGAATATTTGGGGATGGTCAGTTGGCAGACAATTCTTAATGTCCCTTGAATATTTATAGAAATAAGTCATACAGATATATTTTAATTCTAATTACTCTCATTATTGATGTGAAATATTCAACGTGAGCAACTTATTGAACTCAGAATGGAGTATTTTTTTCTATTTAAACTTTATTAAGATTTAAAATAAAGTCATCCTATAATTTTTCAGAAAAGATTTACTCTGATGTTTACTTCAGATCATCTGCTCTAACAGTTAATCAAAGTACAATTAAAGCTGGTTTGGATTTTTTAAAGTCAGCATAATTTTTTTAAAAGTAAGCAAATTTCCTATAAGAATTGTGAAATGAAGATTTTTGTAGCACCTAGCATGTATTGCAATTTTTATTTGCACTTTTTAATTAAGTGTTCCCAGGAATAAAAGGAAATGCATAGCAACAATGTTTATGATCCAGATATTTGGTATTTAAAGTTAAAAATCAAGTGCAAGCTGGGAGCTGGGAAGGAAGGGAGGGCTTTCCAGCATGGACTCTGATTTCAAAGTCTCAGCTCTAGCACTTACTCCCTAGAAACTTAAAAACATAACTGCTTAATTTCTCTGTAAAATGGGGATAACACAAATACCTGCTTCATTAGGTTGTGAGAATTAAACGACAACTGTAAGTTGTGGCAAGTAGATGCCACAAGAAAAAACATACATGTGTTATGCACTATATACACCCAGTTCAGATGATGGCACTGCTACACTTTTTCATGCTTTAGCATGATCGGTTTTGGAGAGGAAACATGTAATGGTCTAGTTTCTCAGTTATCATTAGACGTCATAATTATATTTGAACATTCAATGCAATATATTGATATTCAGAAATCATTTGCAGCAGTGGTTGCAGTGGAATTGCTATCACTAGGAAGATTTAGGAATGGCAGTCTGGTTAGAAGAGGTGGTGGGATGGCTCAGCGATTCAATTTGTTAAGTTAGCCCACTGATTTGACCTAGATGGTTACAGATCATTTTAAAGGAACAAAATTAGTATCCTAAAGATACTGCTAGTTTCACTGTAAGTAAGAATGATTTTGTAGTTGCACATATCAAATCAGATGTTTGAGTGGGATTTTATTGGTGGGCGTCAGAGAGGGGTGTATTGTGTGTTTGGGGTAAAGCCCTCCAGCTACCCTGTCCCACTGCCACAGGCCCTTCTGACTTCTACTGGGTATGTCTTTTGCTCCAGTGAGCATAGCTCGAGGATGGCACTTTTTAGGCAACAAGTTAATATCAGTGCTCTCGTTCCAGTCACTTCCAGGGCATATGGGTCAGTTTCTCTGTCAGTAGGGCTGGCTCAGCCTAGATAATTTTTTAGGCAATCAGACTGAGGGAACTTCAACACTAACACTTGAGCCCAATCAGTTACCAGGTAGATTACCCTCAACACAGACAATGCACCCCAAATCTCCCCCTCCTACCCCCACCCAACAGTAAAGTTTATGCGTAGGTTGGAATTCAGTGATTACATTTGTGGCTGCCACCATTGCTGTTGCCAAGATGCTCACTTCTACCTACACATGTTCAGTTGCCTATTCACATGCAACTAAATTGCATAGAAATATGTTACTCTTTGGTAATTTGGTAAGGAAAAAAGAAAAGATAATTAGAATGATTGTGTTGAAGTGAATGAGTGCATGTTTGCCTGTTGAAATGATTATGGTGTGTGTGTGTGTGTGTGTGTGTGTGTGTGTATGCGCGTGCATTTGGTGTGTGTGTACATGCATGTGGACATTTTAATGTGTGTATTATTATCAGTGATGTTTTTCATTGGATATTTGCTTCATCTTTAGAAAGAAAAAGTGGTTTTACAATCAAGAAGCTGATCAGAGGATTCTTGAATTTTATTTTAATATCAAAAGTCTGATTCTGCCTTGGAATTGGGAAGTTGCAGCCACAGCTCCTACTGGGTTTGTTGGACTTATACTTTGAGAAATAGCCTAATCCTCTCTGCAGAGAGGAAATGCTGCTTTACGACAATCACTTGGTCGATGATCATTGAACCAGAGAGAAAACTGCTGCTGTTTGATTTCCACTGCAAGTGATCAGTATTTCTAGATTTGGTACAAGGATAGAAAATTATCTGTTCTGTAAGTAAAACGGAGACTTAAGGGTTTAGCCTCAGAATTAAAATCTTTAAATCTGGAGTAACAAACTTTGCAGCTTCTAGCACCCCCCCCCCATTCATTTCACAGATGAAGAAACTATTGCTCAAAGAGGCATCTCTAAGGAGCTTACACATTGAATAGCCAGGTCTAGAACTCAGGCCAGCTGAATCCAGACCTAGAGTTCTTTCAATGTAAATGCATTATTTGTTCCTTCTGGAAAAATCTTTAGATCAACCCCCTCTTACACCATTATAGTGGTTCAGCACAGAACCAGAGCTCTACATCCTGGCTTTGAAAGTTGGTTCTCCGTGTCAGTTACTTACTCTGGTTGCTGTTTTTCAGTTTCCTTATCTGTACAATGGGGGTAATAATTTCATAGAATTATTGTGCTGATTAAGTATTTTTTGTAAATTGCTTATAGGAGGGCTTTGCATAAGTGCTAGCTGTAATTATTAATATATTGTAACTATAGGCCCGATGCATGAAATTCGTGCAAGGGGCCCGGCCCTCACAGCCGCAGCAGCTTGCCTCAGCCCTGGCATTCCCGGCCTCGTCCGGAAGGTTGTCTGGAAGGACGTCCAGAAGGTCGTTGGGCTGTCTGGTCTAATTAGCATATTATGCTTTTTTTATTATAGATTATACAGTATTTTATAGGTAATATATTGTTTTTAGACAGTTTAGCTAGCTATTCAGCATACTACAATAAAAAGGTGGCTTTTTAGAAGAGCAGGATTTCATAATTATCTAGTGGGATTGGGGCCATAAATTATTGAACATCTTGCTTTATTTTTGTGGGAATTATTTGGATTGACTCAGTGCTCTTGGTCCCGGGCTGGGTTACCATCTGCTGTGTTTTTCCTCCATAGGTCAGGCTTGTTCTCCTAGGGAATGGTGGGGTGGAAAAAATGCCAATAACTGAACCCCAGAATGTATCCTAACTGTCTTGTTCACATTTATAGGACAGTTTTACTGCTGTAGGTAAGACGGATAACTGGGCATTATTCCAACATCTTGGCAGTTTTCCTTTTTCCAGGTACTAATATTAGGATTAGCATGTTGCTTTAAAGCCATTGCCTTTCTGCACCTTATAATTGCTTGTTCTTGGGGGAGGCTTGGAAGATTTGAATTAGGGTTTTTCTTCCAAATATGGGAGAGGATGTCTATTTTGTTTTAATACTTTGCTTGTTTTTTGAAGTTGGTACTGCAGTCTGTTTGCCAATAGACAAGAACAAATGAGAGGCAGTGTGCGTGGGGTACATTATATATATATATATATATATATACACACACACACACACACACACACACATATATATATACACATATATGTATATATACACACACACACATATATATATGTATCTCTCTCTCTCTCTCTCTCTATATATATATATATATATACACACACACACACATATATATACACATATATGTATATATACACACACACACACATATATGTATCTCTCTCTCTCTCTCTATATATATATACACACACACACATATATATATATACACATATATGTATATATACACAC
>NW_005871084.1:674200-714200 GCF_000147115.1 Myotis lucifugus | reverse complement strand
TAATGAGTCTTAGTGTCTTGAGAATGTGTTAGGATGTAACTAGAATTCTGTAATTTGATGTGAAAATTGTACTTGAGCTGCTTATTTTCTAAGTATTGGTGAAGGTTATGAATCAGGGTTAGGTTCCCAATTGTGGAGTACTGTAAAGGTCTCTTGCTGCCAGAGATCAGGACACTATTGCTAATATTGTGACCCTTTTGGGGCTGTTTATTCATCTATGCCATAAAGAGGAGAATACCCTATCTGCTTCCCTTGTTTTTGAGAACAGATGAAATATGTGAAAATTCTCTTCACAAGAGTAGAAAAGGGTTGGTGGTGATGATGACGACACTGATGATGAACTTGACACTATCAATAAAGAAAATTGAGACTGAATTCATGCCTTTCTAGGTGGGACTTTCCAAGAATGCATATTGATAAAATTTTTCTATTTTTGATATTCATTGCATTTTATCTGACTAGGAAATTGAACTTCAAAATTTGATATGAGTAACTAAATCATTTTCTTTTGTTGGTGAAGATTGCTTTATTTTAGAGACATATCCAGTGAAGATCACCTAACATGAGGATTCTCAAAGTTATACTGTGTCTCATTAGTAACTAAAGTAGTTCAAATAAAAGAAAACAGTGTAGGAATTGCCAAGGGGAAGGGGTGTGGGAGGAAGTGGAGGAGGTGTATAGGGGTGATAAATGGTGATGGGAGGAGACTTGACTTGGGTTGATGAACACATAATACAGTGTACAGATGGTGTGTTGTGGAATTGTACACCTGAAACCTGTATAATTTTGTTAACCAGTGTCACCCCAATAAATTCAATTTTGAAACAAAGACAAATAAAAAAAAAAGACATTCGGGCCCTGCTAGTGTGGCTGTTGGATGAGTGTCATCCTGTCATTACAGGTCAAGGCACATACCGCATTGTGGACTTGATCCCCGGTTTGCGGTGTGCAGGAGGCAGCCGATCCATGTTTCCCTCTCACATCGATGTTCTCTCTCCCTCTTCTTTCCTCTCTCTCTAAAACTCTATAAAAATATTTTAAAAAGACATTCAGAATGAATAAGGATACATCAAAGGTCATTAATATCTATTGGTAAGGAGTTGGCACATACCAGTGTCAACTGTAGACATTTTTTAGAAACTGAAATGTTACCATGGAATTAATATTCCACTGTAAGTTTGAATATTTGAAGATCCCTACTTTCAAGCCTTTTGCAAAGATGAAGTTAATATTCATTTTACATATCCTGCTTGAAACCTCTTGTGCTGTGAAAGTTTCCTGTCTGTTAAGAAATAGCTTTAGGAAAAAGAATTAGTTAATTTCTTATCTTGCATGTAACTTTCATGTAAGTTCCTTTTCTTAACTTGTGGGCGAATCAAGTCATCTTTGTGAAACATGAGATGTCTTCTACACACTATTATGATGCCATTGGTTGTGGTTTTCAAAGTCAGAGTTTTATGTTTACATTTCCCTATACTGTCTGGCTTTGTAATCCTTGCTTTAAAGGGCATTCCAAAATAGCAACAGAAGAATAATTTGTGAGTTGTGTGTATTAAGCTTATGTGATCTGTTTATTGAGCTGCTTCTTTACTTGGTTATCAAGAATCTAAACTTCTAATCCAAGCTTCCTTTACTGTGCACATTGTCCTTTAAATGTCATGATAAACTTAGTAAAAATATTTTTAAGGTACCAGTGGGGGAAAATCTATATGAGATGCCCAACAGATAAGTTTAAGAACTTTAGATATCCAACCAACTATAGTGAAAACTAAAATTTAATGACTTTAGATTTAAGGATCCTGGTAAAAGATATAACATCTAACTCCTTTCTCCATATGAAGAAAAAGTATTATAGAGAAGAAAACTTACCATAATTAATATATCTATTTTGGTTAATTTTTCACTTAGGGGATTTCAAATTCGTATGAGAATTGCTAAGGGGAACAAGTTACAACGAATATTCTCCTTTTATTGTAGAGCACTATTTTTGAGTTGCTGCTTACATCTATGGTCATTTCTCATTTTCCACTTCATTGTTAGTGTTTGTATGATTGGGGGTAGGGTTGTCTTCTGGATGGTGTTGCTCACAATCCACAAAGCCTTTTCCTCCTTCTGTTGAAAGAAGGCACAGCTGAAGTCAGTCTCTTTGCCTTTTCATGATATGGGGATGCGGTGGAATCAAAGCCAGCAGGATGAAAGCCCCAAAGCTTCCTGTTTCCAGCTGTTCTCCTCAGAGGAGATTTTATTTTTTTTTCTCCCAAAGATGATGCTTCCTTTCAAGGGGTTTTTAATCTGCAAACTGTTTCCTCAGTTTATTTCACTACAGTAAAATGTGTTCCCTTTAGGTCATATCTGTCTCTTTTAAAACCCAACCTGTCCTTTTCAGTGGTGTTGGTTGCTACTCAAAAGAGCAAATGTGATTTATAAAGTTCCTTTAATGAGGTACAAAGACCAATAAACCTTTGCCACTGGAGTTGCATCTCTTTGGTTGCTTTATTTTTATTTATGAAAAATTTTAGATGCCAAAAGCCATTGAGAACACTATTAATTTGACCACTTAATATTTGTAAACAAAGCAGTTAAGAGTAAAATATGTTGTCATAGCCTTAAGGTTTATTGTGTTTTCCCCCCTTCTAAATGCAGCATAATGATATGTAATTTGTTTAATGTAAATGCTTAAAATTAAAATTAAGGCACTGGAAACTGCATAAATGCAGAAATGAATATTAAAGAGTGGTTTGATTTCATTAAGTAATGATGGGAATAAAAATAGGACTTTATTACTGATGGCTTTTACTTCACTTCTAGTATTGGCGTTGTTTCAGAATTTACACCGATAAATTCTGCCTCCTTTGGGGATAAATAAAATAAATTCTCTTAATCACTCATTAAACATAACCCCCAAAATATTAACTGGACCTTCTACCCATTTCCTGGATTTTCCAGGTGTTTTGCTTATGGATAATAGTCATTATACACTGGCTTGTACTTATTTGAGGTATACCTACATGATTACCAATGTAAGTTAAAAATTCCTCTGTCTTTATCTATGGTCGTTCCCCAAATATTTATTCTTACCTCCTAAAAGTGGTGGAACTTACCAGGTGCAAGAGCCTTCATATTATTGTCCTGTTATTAGAGCTAATTTTTTGTGATATAATGAAGGCAGTGGCATATGGGAGAGAACCACCTCATTTCATTTTCACTTTAATGCTAACCCTAACATTTGCTTTTGAATTGAAGTGGGGTCCCAAATGCCAATATATGTTAAAAGAATTAAACACTTTTAAAAAGTTCCCCCTATTTACTCCTGTCGCCTGCTCCTTTGAGGGCGAGTGGCTGATAGGGCTTTTAAAATCATGAGCATGCCTATTTTATCTGTACTGTTTAATAGAGAGCTATGAAAAAAATGGCAATTAACATATTCAGACAGAAAATCATCCTGGCTGAATGACTCATTAAATAGTCGTATAAACAGGATGTGCTGAAATGAACTGGTACAAAATTTAGTTTCATTGGTCTTTTTGCTCATTATCAGCACTTTAAGAGGCAGACTCGTGGGTGCTTAGAGGACACTTAAATTTCTTTTCTTTTTATTTTTTTCTTAAATACTTCTTTCCTCCTCCACCCTTTCCCCCTGCCATTCCTAATTCTCTGGCAGGCTAACATTACCCGTCTAAACATGAAGCGTTATGTTGGAAATCAACCAAGTTAGAGGCAAGAACTTCCGAATTTCATCTAGGCCAGTACTTCTGAATCCCAGTTGACAATCAAAATGTACTTGAAGATTTAAAAAAAAATACACAGACATTCCAAACCTAATATCTTGGCATTCTGATTCAGTGGGCCTGTGCTAGTGCCTGGGAGTATGTATTTTAGTAAAAGGTCTCAATGGGATTGGGATAGCCAGCCAGGCTTGAGAACTACTCACTGATTTGTGTCCCCCCAGAGTCAGACCCTCTTTCCCCACGTACCTGATCTGTGGCCATCTGGCATTCATATTAGTGGTTTGCAGCCCTGGCTCCACATTAGAATCACCTGGGGACCTTGGGAAAATGCTGATGCTTGACTCCACCCCTCCAATTAAATTGGGGAATTTAAAAGCCTCCCTGGGTGATTTTAATGTACAATCAAGTTTGAGAACTTCTGTCCTACATAAACAGATGGGGCTAGGTATAGCTGAAACAGTCCTTTGTACTTTTCTTTTACAAGGTGCTTTAACCTGTGCTGAAACTCCTCTCTCTGCCCCTGCCCACCTCAACCACACACACACACACACACACACACACACACACACACACACACAACCTAAACCTTTTGTCTCCACTAAGGCTTTCATGGTTTATTGGTACCCTGTTCTCAGGTGGGAATATAATGTTCTGCTCTCACGTTGTGGCAGGTTCCTATTTCTTCCTATGTGAGAAACACATCTGTGATGTGCAGATGTGTTGGTATAGCATTAAGTCCACACAAAGGCTAAGTAAGTAAAATGAACAGGATAGTTTAGCAAAGGAAAGAACATCCATCTATTGAGTCCTCATATGTGTCAAGGAAAAATCTGAATAAGTAGGTTTCTTTTTTAGCAAGTTGTGGCATTAAGTTGGAGCCTTCCATTACATTGACTAATGTTAGCATTTTTTGGACCTGTCCAATAAAAGGTCTGAGATCAGCCCAGGAAGGAAGATTTTTAAAAAATTCCCCATTTAAAGGGAAGGAAGAATAATCTTTTAGGCAGGTCCATGAGAACTATGCTTTCCAGCTCCCCAAACCTATGTAAGTATTCCCTGGCTTGAGGGGTATTGACAAATAGAAGGCAAAGGCTTACCACTTCATGTTGCTCATTATCCAGTAGAAACCCATCATCCGTAGAAAGGAGTTCACATCCATCTTACAGGGAACTTTCTGCATGCTAAATCCCCTTGAAGTTACTGAGGAAAGACACCCTTTAAATACCAAGCAGATCCTAACTTGGTGACAGAAATGGGGAATAGACTGAGCTTTAGGTACCTGGCATTGCATCCCTGACCAGGTGCAAGAAGAAAAGCCAGCAGCCACTCCTTTTCACTAGAGGAAGGGGCTGCCGGGAGAGACTCACTCGCTTCTTGGGTTTTGCATATCTTGTGGCAGAGTGCTGTGGTAGACCCTAGACTCCTGATGGATGCACTAGTGCTCATGCTACATATAGGGATTTCTGAGAACATGCAGGGTTAGAGAGGTTTCCTTAGAGAAGACAGCTGACTTTGTGACGCTAGCAGGAGTTAGGTCTCTGTCTGGTCTACACTCTTTGGCGGGAGCCCCAGACTCCAAGTTAAAGGAAGTGTCCTGCTCTTTATTCTAGGCTTGCAGCCTGTGTAGGGGTGATGGGCTCACTGTCAGGGTCATACAAGGGGAGGGGCCCACATTTGCAGGATCCTGAGTGTGAGCACCTCCTTAAGTATTGCAGTTGCTTCATGTGCTTCATCCTAGGCCCAACCCTGGTAGGGAGCAACAGAGGTGAGGAACACCATTGGTGATCCAGGTTTTCACAGCTTTGGCTTTATTTACTATGATTGATAAAGAGCCTCCTTGCAAAATTATCTTGGTAGACTCCCAGGGAAGGAAACACTTTGGTATGGCTGACGTGCTGGCAGTGCCCATGGCCACGTGTGTCACCCTGGTGGAGGATAATCGTCCTATTATTTTTTGTCAGTAGGTATAACAAGTGGGTAGAGCTTTGTGTATTCCTCTGTGATGAATTAATTTTGTGTTCATTGTAGTAGCACTGATCATAATGAATTAATTTGGTATTCATGTGGATGTCAGAGTTTTTTTTTTCTCCTCTGGTTTTCATGTAGCTTTAGTTAATGGATACTTTAGAAGTGTAACCACATCCGATCCTATTCAACTTCTCATTATCTGTCCCCTCCCCCCCACCATATTGTGTGGTATTCTGTTTTAAAAAATATTTAACTTAATGTTAAAATAATTAATATTTTAATAACATTATATTAGTGTTAACACTTTCCCTGCTTTTATTTTACAAAATTAGGGAAATAAGGTAAATAGTTATGATAAATATAATTGCCAAATTGAATAATATAGTTAATAACTTGTGTATTTGAGTTTAGTTTAAAAAAATTTTAAGCCAAATATTTGTAATTTATAGCTTTATTGAAGAAAATATTGAATTCCCTTTTGCAAATATGAAATAATAAAAACGGCATGCCATGTATAATAGTTTCCTCTTCTTTCATTTTCTCCTCTCTTCCTCACAGACAAGATTGATAAATGTATGTGCATATATTATTTATCTGTTCATGTAAGGACACATAATTGGCTATTAGATATGGTAATTGCATAAATGGATCTTATTCAAACTCATTTCCTTTTCTGTTTATAAAATACATGTTTTCGTTAAATTGGAATATAGACTGAAATAGAAGTGCCTGATTTAGAAATGAGACACCAGGTACCCAAACAAAAATCAAAGTAAATCCTGGGAAACTTTTTACCAACTTGGGCTTTAACCTGCATGCTGCTTCTTAATTTGTTCATCATGTTGCCTAATTATTGAAGATATTTATAATAGAACAAGGGTTTCCTTCATCACTCACCCACCTGCTCTGCTGATTTGCTCCCACTGGGAATATGGTAGAACCTTTTGAGGAGAGATTTTGTCCTTATGAGCATCAATATGCCATTTCGGGTTTTTCTTTAAATTGAAACTTGGAACTGGTTATCATTCTTCACTTACTCCCTTGTGGCTTTAAACTTTTTTTGGAGAATTTTACAGCTTCTGTGCACTTTGATTCTGAGCAGCAGCTGTATTTCATTCTAGAAGGCTGTGTTGTAGCCGTTGATGGGCCTTGTGGATATTTTACCACTGAGAGTATATAAAGACCTTGGGACTCAGTTGCAAATGGCAGAGACCATATAACTGGGTTGCTATTGCTTTCATTATTTTTGTTATTATTGCAACAGATTGTACAGTAATATGTTAATAAAGATTTATGGCTTCATGCAGCAGGAGGAAATGTTGGGATGGAGGAGAAAACTCATGTTAAAACAAATGTCTATAATAATAAGGGGAAAACCAAACTTGAAAAAAAAACTAAGAAAATTGTTTCTAGTATAAATATTTTTATTAACATTTGCTATGGTTTGACGATCTGGCAAGTAATTGTTTACACATTTCTGGAATTTAGATATGTTATATGCCTGTATGTGCATGGTTATTCTTGAAAGGAGATCTTTTTTTCTTTTTCTTTTTTTAGTTTTTTTGTTTTGTTGTTGAACTGGAACACAGAGCTATTGAATATGCAATGAACAGAAAATTTATGGAGGGCAGAATTATGAGTATCTGAGGAAAGTTTAATTACTTTTATAATTTAGATAAGCTTCATAATTTATTGTAACGCACTGTACTTTGGCACAATTTGTAACAATTATAAAGCACTTGAATTTAGGTTCTTTACTTGGCAGCTATAAACAGAGTTAGCTGTAGGAAAACTTTGAGCATTCACTTTCCTTCCCAGGCTTGCATTAAAGGCTTATGCTAGTGGTTTCGTTGCTCCTTTTAGTTGACCACGTTTCCGCTTTTTATTTCTCTGAAAAACATGTATTACAATATGGAAAGCTTATGATTGTGAACAGAAGGTAGCCAGCTAGGAAGGGACATGAAGACATCTATCAGTGCCCAACCCAAGGGAAGGAGAGACTGGGAACTGCTCACAGGATGCTGCAGAGGATTCCTGCTGGAAGTAAAGAGAAGACCTTACCACTCACCTTCTTGTGAAGGACGGACCCTGAATAATGCAAACGACTCAGAAACCCAACAGTATTTTTCTATCTAATGAATATAAATTTATTTTCATAATTAAAAAGGAGCAGTGTAAAATAACCACTTTTCTTCTTAGGCCTGGATTATTGTGCTGTTATAGACATTGCTGCCTACTGCATAATTTTATGACATTGATACTTTCTACAAAATTAATCTTATTTATTGTCCTTTTTGTCATGCCTTTGAATGTTATATTTAAAAAAATTATTTATTGTGTTGATATTGAAAATAATGAAAGCATGAGATCTCAGCAACTGATTTTGATTGTTCCTAAAGACATTTTCCCCAAAAAATACGTATTTGTGGCCTGGGAATTTTTACAATCACATTTTTTTCTTTTAATAACTAAACCGTAGAACATAATTAGTCCTCATAAAACCTCATATTTGTTTAACATTTCTCATAATTAAATGATCATAACAGTTTTGTTTAACACTTTGAACTTTCAAAAGTGCTTTCGCACTTATTGTATGTTTAGAACAAGTTAAAAATTGAATCCTACAGTTGCAGGTAGAAATGAGTTATAAACCTTCTTAGAAACTTTTGAACCTTAAATACCTTCTTACGTTCCTTCCTCCCTGCAGGCCATTCTGGTGTGACCTATGGGGACTTTGATGCTGGTTTTAGAATCTCTTGTGTTAGTGTAGGTTTTTCATAAGTCACTTGGAGCAAAGCACTGACACAATTTATCTATTGGCTTTAGTGAATTAGTAGTCTGAATCAAACAGGTTTTGAATTGGTTAAAATAAAAACCTGGAGCCCTGCGGTTGAGCTCTTGATGATTAAAGAACCAGGCCCAAGAATGCATTTATTTATGTTTTCAAAGAGAGTCAAGACTCCCTTCTTTGAGCTTTGTTGCTTTGTATAGATTCCTTTCTTAAAAGAAAGGTTTCATTATCTGTTTCAGATCTTTATAGATGTTGCAATAAGATGCTCTTTTCTCATAATATAGTATTAAAAGGATCAAAGCTAATAACTGTAACTGAGACACTTTAAAATTAAAAAAAAAGTTTATTATCTCTGTTTTCCTTTCAAGATTGATGTTCTTACAAAGGTACAATGTTCCTGATTGAATGCAGTGCTGGTAGTAAGGATCACATGTATAGAATAATAATTCCCTTGTCTAGCACGCTCTGGGTTGTTTTAATGTTGCAGGTGAATGTGGTCTATTCTGCACATGAATGTAGTTCTATTCACGTTCCTGATGACTTGTATTTTTAAGCCATTTCGTTCAGAGTATTATTGTCCTTTATCCTGAAAAATGTCTGTGATTGTAGTGCCCTAATACTATAAATCAATGGGGACTGAATCGGTGCCTCCTAAGTAGTGTAAGGCAGCCCTTTAAATGCAAATGCATCTGGGCTAGTTTTAATGTAATTTTAATAAGGCTGAAACCATTTTGAAGTAGACTTAAATCATAATACTAATATCAAAAGACTCCCTATTTAGCTGAGAAGGCTCTTTATTCTCACTGGCCACTTTTTCTCTGTGTGCATCCAGAGCACATTTCATCTGATTCTATAGTGTTTATTCAGAATACATATATTTTTTCCCTTAAGGGGAATATATGTATAGTTGTAGCTGTTTTCCTTGTTGGAGATGAGCCTATATTAGCTGAAACTGCTTCACTTCTATTTCTTCCTGGTTATACATTATTGACCAGTATTTTTATTTACAAAAAAACACCCTAAGCCAAAACATGAAAACAAAACTATAATATACATGTCAAATAAATTCTATATTTTGCCAATGAAGTAAAAAACCAGCTGTCAATGCTGACTAGAAAAGTTAAGAACATAATTTAATATTTAAGTAGGGGTATGAATGCAAACTCATAAAGATGAGAATAATATTTACAATATGAAGTCTGCCCTAAAGTCCAATATATTGTAAAATTATAAATGTATTGGTTTCACCAACTTACAGTATTTTAACATATATGAAATATATTTTGCTGTTTATAGTTGAGCTGAGGGGAAGGGTACAGGAGCACTGAACTGGGGAAATAAGATTGATCGGGGACTAGTTAACAAAACAGCAAAGAGTTGAAGTCAAGAATGGAGTGGTGGGGTTTTCCATAAACGTTAACATTGCATTCTTTGTAGGGAGACAAAGGAGTTTTGGTCTTTGTATATTTAACTTTGGATATGCACATTAATTTATAATAATTTAATTAGTATAATTACAGTATGCATTACATTGTTTATAGGTTAATTTTCCCACATTTTTCTGTGTTCAAGAATTATCAAGGAAGAGATGCTTAAGTACTAAATTCTATACTATATTCCATTGATTAGCTTTTCATATAGTTCTTATAATTAAAGAAACAATAATTTATAATTTCAATTACTTCCCTTTTCCTATTGAGCCTTTTGAAAGAATAATTTAGGCCAGCTCTTTTTAAAACCTTGTTTTAAGAGATGTTAATAGAAATTTTATTTTGCATACATTACCCACTAAATACTGTAAAGTACCCTAAGAGGGTGATATAATTTGTAGTGATTTCCAAACTATTTTGAACCAAGAATTCCTTTTTCATGAAATATCTCCTACGTGAAACATTTTGTGGGAAACAATTATGGGAAATGCTTGACTTACTTAGTTGTTTTATTTTTTAAAATCCTTCCAGGGTGGTGGTAATATCTAGTTTCTTATTTTTTGAATGTTGGTCAATAATCCTTTCACTTTGTTTAGGACAATTTTCTAGGACAGTTGTGCTATTTATGCAAACAGTGTTCTCTTGAAATACTATTTGTAATATGTGAACAGCTAATAAAGTGAACTACCCAAATATTTTAACACCAAATGGTAGCTGTATCTTAGATTAGAGGCTATGTGAATGGAGATGTTAGAGCATCTTTTTATGGCTTTTGTCCATTTCCTTCTCGAGACGTGTGTGTGTGTGTGTGTGTGTGTGTGTGTGTGTGTGTGTGTGTGGCTGTGTGTCCGTCCTTTTCTTACCCTCATATCAATTTGGACTCAGTATGACCACTAGGTCTAGAGCAGAACCTTAAAAATGAACCTGACTTTGGACTCCAAGCAGGTAATGTAAATGAATGAAGCAGACAAAAGGAAGAGGTGGATGTAGGGAGTTGGGACATGCACTCCCCAATTGACATTCAGTCAGCATTTCTAAGAATCCTGTGCAGGACAAACAAAATGTGTTTTGAGGCCCACAGTGTCCTGTCCTTGATATGAAGGTACCAGTAAGAAGTCAGGAGACCTGAGCTCTAGGTCTTGTTCTCCCACATCTCATTTTGTTTTTATTATGGCAGGTTTACTTAATTTACAGCTAGTAGAAAATAAGCTGGGTCACATTTAGTTCTAAATAATGATGTTTTAATGGATGGACATAATATTTGTCATAAAAACATATGAAAGTATGATTTTAGCAGCTTCTATAAGAAAATACAAAGTTTAACCCCACAACTTTCCTCTTTCTTGAAACTTCAAATTACTGGCTACCATTTTAAATTAATTTTTTGTTGTTCATACATTCAGGAAAATATATGACATTTAAAAAAGCGTGTGTATAAAAAGGGGGCATATGTAATACTTTCAATAATAAAGATTTAATTAAAAAACACAAAACTAACATAAAAACTATAAAAATAGCGTGGGTATAAATGATTGCATAGCAGAACATGAACATTAACTTCAAACACTAAATAATTGAAAGTTACAAATAATAACATAGATGTGAATGTTCTAGAGGCAATTCTGTAAATACATTCTGAGATTTGGATAGCTCTTCACTTATTTGGACCTTGCTTTCCATTTCGGTGATCAGTATTGAACCAGATACCATCTGATGTCCTGTTCAGCTCTCAGGTTCTATGAAGCTGGTCTGAGCCTGATTTAGGTCTGAGATTGACATGAAGGGGAACTGGTTCCCTGATGCTCTCAGCGCTGAGATGTTATTGATTTCTCACATATTAATACAGCTGCACAGAAGTACAATTGGCACCAACTGGAAGAAACATTTAACAGGTTCTGAGTATAGAAGACACTTTGCAGTCTCAATTTCTATGATTCCAAAATTCAGAAAAGCTTCATTTTATCCAATACACTCCCCTCAAATACACATGCTCATTTTCTCTGTCTTCTGCTTTGACACTCTGTTTATGTAACTTTACTTGGCATCCGAGGGTTGTAACTCCGATTTGAAAGTCCACACGCAGAACTAGAATGTGTTAGCGAAACCTAGGAACAGATTCAGCAAAGGAGTTATGAAGCGCATCGCCTGTTCTTTAACCTCAAGGTGTAAACGGAGCCCATTCAACCATTAGCTAAGTGGTAATAGGGAGTAAGAGCCTGATTAGATTACAAAATCTTCTGTATGTGAACTCTGTATGTGAAAACATAACACTTGATCTTCACCACAGTGCCACGAAGATTCAATTAGAGGACTGGTATGTGCCCAGATTTGGGGACATAAAGGGCAACTGGATTTTGAAGGAAAGATGTAAAGAAACACCTGCAAAAATCTGCTTTTCTGTGCAACAGACTGGGTAATTGCATATGCAGATGGATAGTTAGGGATATAATTACTTGATTTGTGAACACAAATGCCCTTTCGATTGTGTGAGTGTTGAATTTTGCAGTGACAGGTGCGTGCAGATTGCTGTGCCTGTATCCTTTGCACCCCTGTTTAAATATTTGGCCTGGAGTATATCTTCCACTCATCCTGAATGTAACCGCTCTCCCACACGGCTGGTCTGGAGGAATTGTTATAGCTCTTAATGTCTCTCCAACTTTTTCTCATAAATAATAACCTTAATTTGAAACCTTGACTGAAAGGACTGCACACAGCCATGTGGTGTAGGGCTTACGAATTATGCACAGTAATTCATTTTTTTTTAAGCTGCTGGATGTAACTCATTAGTTTTCATTGTTTTGTGAAAATAGGGAAAACTATTAACTAAAACTACAGACTAATAGCCTGGAGTCCCCCCTCCCTCCGTCCACCCCCCGCCCCAGTAGTCAACTGAAGTTTAATGGAAAACCCTCTTTTGAAAGACTTTCTTTAATTCTCCCTTTCTTAACCTTTTCATTAATACGTTTGAGACATCTTTCCCCTCCTCTCTCCCAACTAAATAGCATTCTCAGTCATTCCCTTTCTAGGTGAGCATTTCTGTACCACACTGAACATGTTCATCCAAACATGGACGGTCCAAATGGAACCTCTTTAAATGGAAGAATTTGGTCAGCACCTCCCTATGTGGAAGGCCAGCTCATGTCCTGTTCCTGTCACTGGCCTTGTGGGGGAAGCCATGGCAGCACTGCCGTCTACTGACCAGGTGGCCAGTGTGCCAGCAGTACAGGCAAGTGTTGCCAGGCTGTGTATGGTTACTCAGTGCCATTTTTACTCCATTCTCAACTAAACTGGACCTAAATTACTTTGTCAGAGGAAGGTTAATTTCAACAGTTATTAATCTTAATAATAATACTTAGAAAAACTTGCATGTACTAGTATTCACTTCTATGTACATGATACTCTGCTAAATATAGTGCATCCGTCTTCTCAGTTAATCTGTCAGACGCTCTATATTATTACCCCCATTGCCTAGATGAGGAAACTGAGATATATAATATTAAATATATTACCCCCTGCTATAGTGAATAAACAGAAAGGGATTAGAGTTCAGAAATATGTGTTTCTATGGCCTATGTTTTTATTTGGAGGAAGTCAAATTTGTAAAAAATGATATATATGTCTGTATATATAACATGTATGTAATAATAATAATCTTGAACCTGCCTTAAAGGAACTAAATCTACCTTTACCCAGATAGAGTCCAAGTAACACAGATATCCCAATTAGACTGGCTGTAATAGGAAGGCTTCACACAAGTCTTCTAGATATAAAAATATATATGTATATATATTTTTTGTTAATCCTCACCTGAGGATATTTTTTCCATTGATTTTTAGAGAGAGTGGAAGGGAGGAGGAGAGACAGAGAAAGAGAGGAACATTGATTGGTTGCCTCCGGTGGGGGCCGGGCCAGGGCTAGGGATCAAACCTGCAGCAGAGGTGCGTGCCCTTGACCGGAATTGAAACCAGGGACCCTCCAGTCTGCAGACCAACACTGTCCACTGAGCAAATCTGGCTAGGACTAAGTATTTTAATTTCTATATATTTGTGTTTGCTGCTCTTCTAAGGCACATTTTCTCAGTATGATGTTCTTTATGCTTTTTGCCTAAAAAATGTAGAGATTAAATTTTGCCTACAAAAAGACTTGAAACCATTTTTTCTGGTTCTTCATGTGCTATTGAAAAGTACACGCGTGTGTGGTGCTATAGCTGCTGCGTGTGGGGAAGGAGCCGGCACTTGGCTCAAATAATGTTCGGAGCCACCTGCTTTGAATGTGGTCTGATTGAATTGGATGACGGCTGCTTTTCATCACTGCGCGGGATTGGGATGTGGGGGAAGTGTTTTGTTTTGATATTTCACATGTGCTTAGGTGTTAGCGGTTTCAGATTGTTTAAGAACAGGCTCTCATCATTGAGTGTTGCTGAATCCTGTGGGGGAGATTTGAAAGAAACCTTGAGTATTTCTAGGTCTGTTTAAAAATCATGTCTTCTTGTGTGGTGTGTTTGTTTTCAGGATGCAGATTGCCTTGTGGGAAATGGCAGATCTTTTTTTCTCACAAAAAGTTCTTGTTTGTTCGTTTGTTGTATTTAAACTATTTTTTTATAGTTCCTCCTCATGAGCTTTGATACCAGTACATTAATTGTTAATACCTCTAGGTTCTCTGGAGTTCTTGGTGCGCTGTGGGCTCATTTTCCTTCTGTAAGGCTCATGGTTAACATCCATCTGTTACTGGCCTGGGACTTGAGGTTCTGAACATTATTATGTCTTTGATTGCAGCTCATAGGCACTGGTAGGTAATCTGAAGGAGAAGTTTGAGTGGTGAGTGTGGGAGAGGCTTGGTGAAAATCCTGATTTAGAGATACCCAGGAATAGGTTTTTTTAAACAGTGCTCCAGATACAGTGTAACTGATATTGTTGGTCTGAGGGTCACTTGGAATTAGGGAAACTGTGGCTCTCATGGACCCCCCAGCATTTCTCAGACTGGGTACCCCTGCACTCTAATATGCCAGATACTTTTTGTACCCTGCAGATTCCTGGGTTCCACTGGGTGTGGTGCCTGGGACAGGTATCTTTTTTTTTTTTAAATGTATTTCATTGATTTTTTACAGAGAGGAAGGGAGAGGGATAGAGAGTTAGAAACATCGATGAGAGAGAAACATCGATCAGCCGCCTCCTGCACACCTCCCACTGGGGATGTGCCCACAACCAAGGTACATGCCCTTGACCGGAATCGAACCTGGGACCCTTCAGTCCGCAGGCCGACGCTCTATCCACTGAGCCAAACCGGTCAGGGCTGGGACAGGTATCTTTAATGTGCCCTTCTTGGTGTGTGCATTTCTACTAAATTTTGAGAACTGCCTCTCCAGAGATTCGGAGTTACAGGAAATTATGGCGCAAATTAGAGGATTGGACATCGCATCTAATATCTATACGGATCACAGAACCCTCAAAATAGGGGACAGGTGTGTTTGGAAAGCTTGTTTTGTAAAGAGAGTCTTTTCTCCCTTTGATTTCTCTTATTTACACTGAAGCTAAGTTTCTGAATTTAAAAGGAAAAGAAAAAAAGAGCAGCAACAACAAAAGATTCCCCAGGCAGACCAAAGCTGGGGAGTGGGGGGAGCAAGGGCCCTTTGTTTTATTTTGTGACAACTGTTTGACTAGCCTTTTACTTTGTCCGTTTAGTCCTTTGCACAGAGGATGCAGGATTACAAGCATCAGAGGCGCTCAATCAGTGGGATCACCTCCCAGCACTGGTCTCTCTGGAGAAGGAGCTACAGCCTTAATTGGGTGAAAAGGCCTTTCATCTTGGCGTGTACCTACAGTTTTTAGCCAGCCCAGTTGCCTTTTTTTTTGCATTTTTTTTCTGACCACTACTCCTTTCTTTCTTCTACATCCCCTAATTCTCAAACTCTTTTGAGGCCAAGATCTTATAAGAAAGACTTTTAAAAAGCAATTTCTCTCCTATTGGTGTAAACATTTCTATATAGCACAGAGGCATGGTATGTTTTAAAATTTATATACTTAACGGCTTTGCTTTCCTCCCTTGTTACTTAATTTTTGAAAATTACTTGGTATATGGGTAACAAAAGAGAGATTATATGTGTGCTCCATTTAATCTGAAAACCTTGTTTGTTTTGTATGTTAGACTAGAGCCAATGAAAATCCAGGAAGTAAGGATTTTCACAACCACAACTGAATATAGAACATCATAGTTTTTTATTATGAGTATAAATATTGAGAATAAGTTTTGTTTGTTTATGCTGGTGCCGTTTTATAGTAAATCCTTTTAAATGGGGTGCAAAGCTTTCCATGGTATTTGTAAAGACTTTGTAAAGTCATGCACACAATAAATTACCCTTGGATTTGAACAAGTTTTGTAGATACGTGTGGCTTTACCAGAAGTTTTTGAAAGGCAGTGTATATATCTACAAGCTGGTTCTGCATTTTTCTTAAAAAATCAGAGAACTTTGTACATAAGCCCTTGAGTAAACCTAGTAGTAAACCATATATCAGGTAGTCGAGTTATGTTATTTCAAATATCTTTCTTTATAAAGATGAAATAATTTGTGAATTTCATCTCATAGGTTGTTTTTTTGTTTCAAATTAAGTTGTTATCCCATTCTTGTCTATTTTTTGTAGATTCCCCCACTCATTGTTTTAGAGAAATAAAACATATAATGACATAATTAAAAATGTATAGAGCTCTTGCTGAGGAAAAATGCTTTCCTTATTATATTGTGCTTTGTAATAATATATTTCCATTGATATGACAAAATTTCTTTTAATTGTTGGTAATTATTTTGTCAAATTCCATGATTCTTGTTTATGATATTTTTTCATTACCAAGAGTCTGAGTTTTAATGTTTAATAAAGCCACTTATTCACTCAACAATGTTCATTGAGCTCTTAGCAAGGCACTGGCCCCGAGGTCTGGGCCATAGGGGCCCAGTTAGGACATCCCCCTGTCCCAAGTTTACATCCTGGTGGCAGGGGGGTCAATAAATAAGAATGTCAACCAACAAACATGCATCTATCTGTCTATATCTATCTAAATATTGAATAAGGATAAACATTGTGAAATAATAGAGCAGTGTAAAAGGTTAGTATAATTACGGGGTGTGTAAGAACTGGGCATGCTCTTCTAGGGTAGCCATAGAGGGCCTTCCCAAGGAAGTAAGGTTTAAGGTAATGACTGTAAAGGTTTGAATATTTGGGATGATTTATATTATTTGCATAGATTTTTGAGAACAGAGTACAGGTTCTTAAATCCTTATGTATGAATGCCATTGAACTTTCCAGCTTAGATTATAGATAGTGAAAACAATTTGCAAATTATTTTTCTAATATACATAGGTGTATATTAAGGTGGAGATGCCTAGAATACACTGTTATACACATGCATTCTAATTTCTCATCTGTGGTAAAGAAACATGATTATATAAAAAGATAAACCATGTCCACCAAGGACCAAATGAAAGTTCATATTTGCTGTGAGAAGATAATCACTTAATATTGTATATAGATTATATTTGTCATATGTACTGCCTATATAAGTAAAGCCTTAAAGTTGAATTATTATAAGGTCAAATTCTATATAATTGCTTTGTGGGGAAATGACATTTCAGCTTTATGAAGAATTTGTATTTCATCCCTCAGCTCTATCTGTACACACCATACCGATACATGTAATTGAGTGATTGGGGTGTGTGTGTGTGTCCATCAGAGGACTTATTCATTCATTTATTCATTTTACATGCATTTACCTAGTGGGAGGGAATGTTTTTCAGGTGGAGGGAAGACATGGAGACCAGAAAACAGGTATGTTGGGTGACAGTGAGGAGGCTGATGTGACTGGAGCACAAAAGGGTCAGACAAGAAAAGAACGTAAAAACAGATCACCCATCACCTTAAATGCTAGGCTAAGGAATTGCAACTTTATACCGAAAGCCAGTGGTTCAGTGGGGCAGATCTGAAGTCAGGGAAAACTGGTTTTCAGATCCTTATTTTGAAAGGAGGCAGTAAGAGAGGAAAGCAGGGGGAGAAATTAGTAAAGGCTGCAGTAGTAAAATCAAATAAGGTTTAGTGAAAGTTTTGCAAGCATTGCCGAGGGAGAAGATCCAGATCTCTGCTTTATCTCTCACTGCTTTATTAGACTTAATCTTTCGTGAAATAAAAACATTTTGATTCTTCAATGTATCTTGAGGTAAAGCCTTTTCTCTCTATTCCACCTTTTCTCTTGCTGTACTTTGGGATTCCCTTCTCCATGTTCTCTTACCTTTTCTGCTGCATCTCTGGAACTTTCCCTGAAGGTTCTATCTCCTTTTCCAAAAGAAGTCAATACACAGTTCATTGATGTTTGTCATTTGTAGCTTTAGTTAAAACTTTTTGCTAATATAATTTTTTCCAAGAGCATATTTTATCTCTTTAACTTAATTTGAACTCAGATTTCTAACTAATTTGGAGAGGCCCAAACGTGAAAATAGGTTGTTTTCTATATCTTTAAGTAATAGGGTTTATTTTCCCTTCTATTGAAGTGGGTATGAATGATCTTTGGGGCCTCAGGAGAGTCCACAAAACTTCATGTAGTCAAAATATTGCAGAACTTCAGTATTACTAATACTTAAAGATGGTTTCCTGGATCAAAAAATGTGAAGATCTGGGGACTACGTTCTCTGCTCTCACCCAGTGCGGTTTGCTCATCAATAGTTGATATGGAGCAGAGGTTCAGTTTTGAAAACACGATGCAAGCTATAGACTCTCTCCCCAGAAAAACGCATTTAGCTAAATACATGAGTACAGTTTTGCAATGATTTCAGGAGTCTCTCGATCTTCCTAAGGCCCACAGTGGGCCTGGCATCTGGAGAGCCAACCTCCCCCCACCTCTCATGCCCATGGCAGTGCTTAGGCCATGTCGGTGGCATGCCTGTAGAACTGATGTTGGTAAGTCAAGGAGAAAGTTCTTTCAGTACCTTTCGCAGCCATTAGCTTTACCGGTACTAAGTGCTCATTAAGTATTTCCTGGTTGATATTTGTGAGAGGGCCACAGGGGACAGGGGAGGGTGAGAGAGAAGAAACATGTGCATAGCAGAGAAGAATTACATTAATGGGGAATTATGGAGTACGTACCTGGTACATTTCCTGAAAATGATGCCTGTGTGGGCCTTGGGCAAATGTGAGTGGCCAGGAGATGATGGTATTGCTGTAGGTGAAATCCAGACTTATTCCTAGATGGTATTTATTGTCAAAGAACCTTAATGAGCAGTAAGTTCATAAACCTTTTTCTGAAAGGGGGAATCTAGTGTTTTGGGTCTGTTGTTTCTTTTAAGATATTTTTAGCTACAGCAAAAGGAAACCCTGAGTCAAACTGCCTTAAACATAAGGAAGTATATTACGTCATGTAACCTCTTCTGAAATGTCTAGTGTTTTCCCTCATACATGTGCTGGCTTTATCAGAGGCATGACAAGGAGGTTCCTGCTGCAGTTGTAAGCATCATGCCCAAACAGGAACATGTCCAAGAACACAAAAAAGTCATCTCCTAATTTGTCTATTCCTTTAGAGCCAGGAGACCTTTCCAGGAACACAGTGGCAGATAGGCCTTTGTGTCTCAGTGTTCATTTTAAAACAAATCCCTGACCAGGGGAAGGCAGGGTTGGGATTGGCAGTAGTACTCAGGATCTGTGACTGCAACTGGGGATGAGGTCACTTTCTCCTGACCCACTTGGAGGAGGGCTGGCTGGGTGAAAACAAACAAACAAACCAACCAACCAACCAACAGCAATAGCAACAAAAACCCCTATAGGTCTGTTGTGAGGAAAGGAGATGGAATGATGTTGGGTGGACAGAACTAATGGTGTCACTGCATCTTCTGATAACTAATGTTTTGAATAACATAGAATAAATGATGTTCATATTATTAGAGTCCAGCTATCTTTATGTTATTTTCCCTGCCACAACATATGAGAGGTGCTCAAGTGCCTAAGTCTGTGTAAGTGAATTTTATAATAGATTTTCTATCCTCTTGGGGACTGGTTTCCACTACTTCCCTCAATTTAATTCTGGACCCTACTGTCTTGCACAAAAGAGAAAGGTGAAATTTTACCACGAGGCGCTGATGTGTAGAGTTTGCCTAAGCGGTCCATTGTTTACCATCGCACTTTTCTTCATTGGTGGGTTAGTTGTTAAGTGGCTCGGTTATGTATTTTTATCTTTGAAAATTTTCAGGTATAGCTTACAAAGCAATACATATTTTCATCTCTTTTTTTAAAAAAATATATATTTTATTGATTTTTTACAGAGAGGAAGGGAGGGGGATAGAGAGTTAGAAACATCGATGAGAGAGAAACATCGGTCAGCTGCCTCCTGCACACCCCCTACTGGGGATGTGCCTGCAACCAAGGTACATGCTCTTGACTGGAATTGAACCTGGGACCCTTCAGTCTGCAGGCCGACGCTCTATCCACTGAGCCAAACCGGTCAGGGCTATTTTCATCTCTTTATATGTACCTCCAATTTAAAAATATTCATTATGTTTCTGTGTAGGTGATGGGGCAAATAGCATATAAAAATGAGTTAAATTTTTTTCTCCAAGTCAGTGTTAATTTAAATAATAGAATTTTCCTCTGGGATATATTTAACCCAAAAGAAAAGTCCTGATAATTAGGAAATTGGGATTCTGAACATCTTTCTCTACAGAGAACGTCCTTTGTCTGAATTTCGGATTTCAGTTTTTGAAGATGTCACTTTTCTTTCATGGCATAAGAAAGGGGGTGAGAGTCACTTTGGAAAGAGCTTAAGAGGAGAAACGATGAGTTCTCCTCCCAGCTCTTCCAATGCCTTTGCTTGCGAACTGGAACCACAGCCTGCATTTCTCTGATGTATATGGTTGTAAGGGATCATGAAATATTGTGTGAAAGTGCTTCGAAAAGTCAAAAGCAGTAAACTGCTCTAGGGTGTTTATTGTTGTGACTGTGGTGTTCTGATTATTATACTTGAAGCAGAACTTTAAATATTAATGATGCTCTTGTTTGTCAGTGGGGAAATTCCAGTGGAAAGGTTTTCAAAAACTGTTGAGCTGTAACTGCTGTCGAGGTAATGGACACAGAGTGCCTACTCCACTCTCTGCCTCCCTATCACCAGATCGCAGAAAGCTGTGCTACTGTAGAGGTAACAGTTGTTTTCTCCTCTGTCCTGAGGCCAATGATTATATAATATGTATCAAGTCACTAGGGTGCATATCAAAGTGAGCATAAAGAGGCAAATATTTCCCTTTACAATGACCGTATAAGAGATTATTTCTGTCAAGAGGATAAAACATACACGAAGTCTGACTGTTTCACTCCATTTTTCTATAGAAACCACTGAGCTTGAGATCTGTACATTAACTCCTATCTCATCATTGACTGGCAAGAATTTCAATGTGTTAAGGATACCGATCTGCATATTTCCTGCTGAATCTTAATCCATACTTGCAAATTTGTGAAACAAACTCTAAATTATGGAGAAAGAAGTGTTGTGTATAACATGTTAAGCTAATCTTTATGGCATACCTATGGTTTAGTTTCTCTAGTGAACAGTAGATAGAGTGAAACATTATACATTTTCATTGTCTTAGGTTATCTTTCTCAAGATCTTAAGAGCTCTGCAGAATTTTTCATAACTTGTTCGCCTTTTTGATATTTTTCTGTGTGCACAGCCCATTTGAGAGGCTGATGGCTTACCCATTCAACTAAGATGGTACCGAGTGCTTCTTCCCTGTCCAGCTCTAGGCTGGGTAGTAGAGATGAATGGAAAGCAGACAGGACTCAGTGTTTGTCTTCATGCAGCTTATTGTTCAGGGTGGCAGAAAGGAATCACTTGAGAATCATAATAATGCAAAATCCCATCTGTGATGAGTCCAATGAAGGAGGACAGGATATCTGACCAGGAGGACAGGAAAGCTTCCGCCTGGGAAGTGATAACTCAGCTGATAGTTGATGTAGGAGCGAAACAGGCCAAGCAAGGCAGTGGAGTGGCAGGACTGGGTGGGAGTGTGTGCTCATAGAGGAGACACGTCTTCAAGTTCTGCCACAGGAGGGCCAGTGGTGTGCATGAACATTGTCAGGGATCAGGGTAACTAGAGGAGAGAAAACGAGGGTGTGTTGGTACATTACCAAGATGGCCTTGAGGACATTACTTGCAGAACTTTGCTCTTATCCTAACACCAACGGGAAGACTTTGAAATATTTAAAGAGGGAGTGGAATAATGGGATTTGCATGTCCGTTCACAAAGCCCTCTTAGCTTTCACACTGCACACTCTATATTAATACACTGATGACACCTGAGGCTCTTTCTCCATTTGTGGTGGTCTCACTGACATATACTCATCTTCTTCCCCAGTGTGTAGTATCCTTATAGTTTGTGTGGGATTCCTACATCACCAGGGTGACAACTGTGATTGGGCTAACCCAATCACAGGATAATTCTATCCCTTCACCATGGTTTTAAATTTGGGTCATCTACATCTATGCAAATCCCTGCATGTGTTCCCTGGCTGTAGGGATTGGTTCCGTAATGGTCTCAATTAAGGCAAAGTTCAGGAGGAATTTTGCTCTTTTGTAAACTTAACTCTCTACAAGAAGAGGAATAAGGAAGCAAGTTGTTTTAGAAATCCCGTGACCATGACGGATGGAGTCCAGCTTTAGGATGAAGGTGGTATGGAGGTGGCACAGTGGACAGGTGGAAGGAGCCTCTGTCTTTCCTAGTGTGGTGGATCCACTGGATATATCAACCCTGAAACCTGCTTTGTCTCTGCACTTTTCACTTCTCTGGGCCAGTAAATTCTCTATATGAGGGGACTTTTAATTAGACTGCACCTAAAGTTACCTTAATCTCCGTGTCAGTACAGCTCACCACGATGCCACTGCTTTCCTTCTCCTTTCTATACCCTAAATTGTAATGTCTCAAAAGGAATGGTTCTAGCCTGCATACCCTCCTTTCTCTAAAATTCCATAACATTTATTATTCTGTTAGTAATCAAATACTGCTCTTTATTTATGTCTCCTAATGTAGGTTATATATTTCAAAGAGAAAGAGCACTATTTTATATTGATTTTGTGTCCCATTTGTGTTAAATATGCTATTATAATAATAGTAATCATAATAAAAATAGGAGTTGTACTTCTATGTTTCGGGTTCCATGGAGATATTTTTTTCTAAATTATCTCTAATCATCACAACAGTATTGGAGGGTGGATATCATAATTCCCATTTTACAGATGAGGATACATAGAATTGAGATGTTAAAATTTTTCTCCAAAATTACACCAGTAGCCAGCAGCTCGCCACTCCTAGTTGGAAGATAATGCTTGAAGAAAGAATGGCTAATGAATTCATTGGGTTTATTTTCTTGAGCCAGGACACTGAGCAGCCTGAGAACATTTGGTGCTCAGAGGGAGGAAATGCTAAGATGGGAAACAAGTCTAAAAGGGAGAGAAGGATAGTTCAAAGACCAATTTCCCCTGCCTCCCAGTTTTGACTAGTGCCAGTTCTAACTGCCTTTGCTTGCTTTGCTTGGAAGATAGAATCATTGTGCCAGGATTCACAGGAGTTTGTTTTGGAGGATGCATTAGTCAGGGCGTGCTAATTGCTGGAACAAACCACCACCAAACTTTAGTAGCTTAACACCACAAGGGCTATTTCCCTCTGGTGTCACAAGACCTATGGGGTGGGCTCTGTTCTCTCTAGTCCAGGGGTGGGCAACCCCTGGCACGCATGCCAAACATGGCACACCAGTAACTTTTGCTGCAACGCAAAACCCTCTCTTATAATCTTCCATTTACAATTGTGAATCTTTGTTCTCAGTGATGAATTTTGTTAAGTCTTGTAATAGGAGTAGCCTGACGGATGAAAGTAGTAGCTCGTGCATATCTCTGAAGGTCACGAAATATAAACCTGATGTAAAATCTCTGTCATCAGTGATGCAGCAGCAAAAGCCCCACTGATAATATCAAACAGAATCATAAAGTCTTCTGTCGGACTATCAGTGTACATGTATACGTTAAAAAATAAATGTATTTTTCATCATCATATACTGTGTTTTTGTCGCTCGAATGAATTTTATTATTTCTTCATGGTTCTTCACATACGTACACCTTAAGAGATATCAAGTAGGCGTAACATGTTCTCAAAAAATTAGGGTTGGCACGCAGAAGAATTTTGAGTCAGAGATTTTGCTGGTTTTGGCACGCACTCACAAAAAGGTTGTCCACCCCTGCTCTAGTCCTTCAGCTCTGGTTTCTTGCATGCTTTAGCTTGGCCATCCCCTAGGCCTCAGGTATTTACTAGATTCTTTGCATGGGCTGAACAAAGAGGGAAGAGAAAGTGCTTGGAGGATTAAATGGGAGATTTCTGGAAAAGGCAAACATTACTTCTGCTCACATTGTATTGGCCAAATCTCAGTCACATGATCCCACTTTATTGCAGAGGAGGATGGGAGATACAGACTTCCTGTGTGGTCAGGGTTGGCGGGGCGGCCGGGGGAGGGGGCGCAATAGAAATGGGAACTGGAGAAAACACAGTCTAGTTTTAGCCACGGAGTGTTACACCAGAGACCTGAGAGTTTGGTGACCACTGGTTTTCAGAGGCATTGAGATTTCAACCAAGGCACTACCGTGTGGTGCACACTCAGCTTCTGAAGGACATTGGATTTGAGGCATGCTGATGGCCTATAACTAGGAAAGTTGTTCACCTCTGTGACGAGAAGATAATAGCATGCATTTCAGGAGTTGTTTTGGAGAGTGAAGGAAACCATGGAGATGGAACTGATTTGTTAACTAGAACTGGATACCTAGGCAGTAATTAATCTGCAATGTTGCTTGGGAAGAAAGAAAAATGCTAATGCAAAGACGATTCGGTAATGAATGGTGGCAAGTAGGATATAGATATTTTTCTTTGGAAACCCATTGCCATGTTTCATGTCATTAAATTTTATTTCTTTTAATGAAGTAATTTTTAAAAAAATGTTTTTATTTTAGAGAGAGAGAGAGAGAGAAAGAGAGGAAGGGAGAGGGACAGAAAGATAGAAACATTGATGATAAGAGAGAACAACTAAAGGCAGCCTCCTGCACGCTTCCCCTCACTGGGAACTGAGCCAGCAACCTGGGCATGTGCCCTGACTGGGAATTGAACCGTGACCTCTTGGTTCATGGGTTGATGCTCAACCGCTGAGCCACACTGGCCGGGCTACTGAAGTAGTATTTATAAATACCATAGAGGCTTTCCACAGTGTATTATTTAATATCTTTAATTTTTACCAAAAAGGTTATATTTATAATTATTATTTTTTATGATTATTATTTATAATTTGTAAAACTGATTTTTAGTGATTGTAGACTTTTCACTGATTTCAGAGTGACTGCTTTGAAGAGTCCTGCACAGAGCCTTGAATTCAAGTGGGAAAAGAAGCTGAGGGCTGGGTGGGCCTTTGTAAGATAAATTACAATACATTTGATACTATGAAGAGAATCTGTTCTTTCCTGTTTTGCATTGGCTATATGTTGCTTTGATTTCATTCTGTATTTATGAGGCTTGTAGTATTTCTTTTCTTTGGCTTTCTTATTTGTAACTGCAGATTTAGCGATTTCTTTTGTGTACCACTGCCTCCCAGAATTTGGCCCAACAGTTTTGAGTAGCTGAACGATTTATCGAGGACAGATCAGCTGAAATGTGGCTCAACTTTAGTAAAGCAGACGGAATGACATAAGGTTAGGTGACTGATGTGTGAGTTTTTGAATTTGATTTGGTTTTACATGGAAAGGTTGAAGCAATGATCCATGTATTCTAATAAAAATCATCAGTACAAATCAAATAAAATCTGGCTTAGTGGCTATTTTCCCACTGTCACTCATGGCTAGCCTGTGCTGTTACAGACCACATTTTGGCAGGCACTGGTTTTTCCTACAACAACATCTTAAAGTAGTATTGCAATCTTTGTATGTTAAGAAGGCATATTTTCTAATCAAACTTTCTGCTAATCTCATCAGATAAATCATTATTCTCTACTGACAGCTCTGGCTACCCTTAAACCCCTTCCCTGCTTCTTGTTTTCTCTCAAGATGCCTGGTTATTGTCATTTTTCAGGTCTCTGTGTCTATTTCCTTTCAAACTCAGGACATTTCTTCCATTCCTGAGGAAGAGTTACAGCTTTTTACCATTCCGCTTAGTGAATTTGTAGACCAGTAGTACATCATAGCAGCTCATCTCGTTCTGACCAGTAATTCATCGATTGTCAGATGGACAAAAGGCAGGCTGCATCCAAACTGTAGACCAAATAAAAGACTAAAATGCTTATTCCTATGAATTTGATTGATTTAAACTTAAGAAAATATCAATTGATTCTAATGTATTTCAATTTCTACCTCCAAAAGCTGGACTAGTAAATTAATGCAGATGTATTTCAACTACTTCAGTTATGTCAGTGGTTTAAAGCTCTTAGAAATGAAAGTAAGAGTAGCAGCATGGTTAGGGGAAAGGTACAGTTCATTTTTGTCATTTAGACAAGACCAACTATCACAGCCCTTGGGCCTCTCTCAAACCAATGCAAGCTCATGTCATATTGGTCATATGGTGCTGTATAGGATACAGTGTAGCTCAGAGGGGAGATTGGCACTTTTTTCATTGCTGATATGATTTTAAAATGCATATTGCTAGATTTGAAAACTGAATCATTATCATACCATTGAACTTTCCTATTTTTGCAAGTATTCTAACGAACTTAAGCAAGTATTCTGTTACCTGTTAGAATTAAAGGGGGGAATGGAATGGCCTCTTTTATATCAGATAACTTTCGTTTTTTTATGCTTTTGAAAAATAGTGTTGGCCTGCTTATGCTTAAGTATGCAACTTTCTTTGATCCCAATTTCATACTTTCAGTGATTCCAGATAAATCATTTTAAATGAGATAACTATAAAAAACATTTTAGAAAGCAGAAAGCATATTACACCAGTTTGGTTACATTATTGTGAGATAAAATGTAAAATGCTTTAGGTCACCAGACACACTTCTCTGACTACACACACACACACACACACACACACACACTTATAAGCCCAACTAGGAAAAACCTTTGCAAATATCTGCCAGGCATTTGGCTGAAATGAATTATAGGGAAATCTTTCTAAGTATGAATAAGTCAGAGTTGAAATCCACCAGTACTGTTCAGCTAGTAAAATGACATAGGCTTCATCCAGGGCTAAAGGGGCCATTTCCACCTTATATTGATGACAATAAGTTAACCCACTCAATAGTGTACAATATGCATATGTTCTATCAAATGACCAAGCTTTACTCACAATCTTTTCTGGTGATCAAGCTTCTCTCCTCCCCCTGCCCCCCCCTTTTATTTTTTTTACAGTAGTTAGATCATTTGTGTAACTGACCTCTAAATGTGGGAATATATTCTTTCTAAGGAGTCAGTTTACTTACCACTTCTAAAAACTTAGGTATTTCCCACTTTAAAACATTTTTAAGTTTTTTTGGCCAGCCTACAAAAACCACACTAGATTTTCTTGTGTCATATGTATACTTCTGTATCTTTGGTTTTATTAGGAAGTGCCCACTGAGGCAAATCTCCTTTGTACATAGTGGTTTCTAGAACGTGGTACAAAGAGGCAAGGAGCAGCCACTCAGGACAGCATGGACTCCAGAATGGATTATTTAACTTGGCTTCATGCATTTCATTGATTCACTAGTGGGTTGCTTAATCTTGTCTTTATCTTGGCTGAATTCCTTCCAAGTTAATAGTATATATGTCTTCATTTATTCTAGTTACTGTTCTCCTTACCCCCACCGAGGTCACACTGCTGCTACTACTAATAACGTTATCCATTGAGATGTCACCAGGGCATAAACAAACAATTGAGGAATAGTTCTTACCAATTCATATAGGACAGAAATTTCAGTCGAGTTTTGCATGTGCTTCCCTATATTTCTGTGCTTTTAAAAACCAGTTGACCACAGACCAGAGGATCTGCAAGGCTGTCTAGGATATTGTGAAGGGTTATCAGTGATCCGAAGATGGGGGGAGTGGGTGTTGAGGAAATTTTCACTTTTTTCTTTATACACTTTTGTGGTTTGATTTTTTTCAATAAGAACATAATTAAAAGTTAGTTGTAATGGTCTTAAAGTATCTCCCCATAGATTGCTGATTAGTTGCACAGGGAAAAGTTGTAATTATACAGTGGAGAATTCCCATAGTACCTTGACCAGGTGATAAAATTAGAATAACAAATGAAGGAGGCAGACTATGGCTGTATATGATATTCTGTGGCTGTATGTGATATTCTGGGAAAGACACAATGCCACTTACATAGTTTTATGTCCACCTGAATATAATCCTGAGGCAGCATCAGAAAAAAAAATAGCCAAGTTGAAAAACATTCTATAAACTAACTGGCCTGAATTCTTAAAAAATACCAATATTACAAAAAGAAAACGAAGACAGGAAATTACGGATTAAAATAGATGAGAGTGATGTGCTGATTAAATACAGTGAGTAACAGGATTTTTTTGGTGTGTGTATGCTTAGTTAAATGTATTTATTATACTTGAGATCACTTGTTATTTATGGACTGTGGATTAGATAACAGTATTATATCAAAGGTAGATTTCCTAATTTTGATAACTATGCTGTTTTGTTCTTAGGAAATACTAGTGGACACAGAAGTATTCAGGGATAAAAGGATATGACTGCTGCAACCTACTTGATAATGGTTGAGACATAGCAAATTACGTAGTTGTAACTGCATTGTGATAAAAAAAAAAACTTTTGAAAATAAAACATAGAAAAACAGGAAAAAAAAATTAAATGTGTTGTTCCTGCCCTACCAGCATGGCTCAGTGGTTGAGCATTGACCTATGAACCAGGAAGTTTCTGGTTTGATTCCTGGTCAGGGCACATGCCCAGGTTCCAGGCATGATCCCCAGTAGGTGGTGTGCAGGAGGCGACCCATCAGTGATTCTCTCTCATCATTGATGTTTCTCTCTCTCTCTCTCCCTCTCCCTTTTTCTCTGAAATCAATAGAAATATATATTTTTAAAAAATGTGTTGTTCCTGGACTTTAATCTTTGAACTTTTCTTGATTACTTCCAGGTGGAGCCAGATTATCTGTGGGTTTTGTTTTGTTATTTTGTTTGTTTGTTTTGAGGTTCCTGGGTATTTTGATGGTCAGCCATATTTGAGACTCACAACCCTCGAATTTTTTTTTGAAAGAGTTGGTAGGATTATGTTGAGATTGATCAGGTGCCACTAGATAAGTAGCAGAAAATTCCTCAAACTTGGAGTGAAAGGGTGAAAATTGACTTTGTTGAGTGTGGGGAAACGAACTTGGTGCAATGTTGTTGCATTCTTTGTGGGTTTCAGCCTAGTCAGAGCAGTCAGTAGTTGACCAGGCGACTTACTGTTCTTTAAATGCCACAAAAATTAAATGTTTTCTTTAAATTCTGTTCTCTCACAGTTCTTATCATCAAACTTCTATTTTATGGTTGGGTATCAGACTGTATATTTAGGCAAAATTTCTGTTGAGCCCATTAAGTAAAAATAAAGAGATTTCCCCCATGTCCAAGCTATTACAATTTTACATTTGTAAATTATTTCAAATTAATTTTTAATGGACTATTTCCTTTCAAATACATGTGGAGATGGTGTTATAAAACTGTAAACAGTTTATGCATTTTTACAGATTTCCATTTTATGTGGTTGATACTGATTTACCTCTTTTTAATTGCAGCAGAGGTAAAGATTAGTAGTTTAAAACAGTAGGGACTGCGTGTTCTGCTGTGATCAAGGAATTAGATAATCTGGCTTGTTTGCTTAAGGGGTCTGTATCTTGAGACTTTTATAGGGTAGTATCAAGGCTCTGAGCCTTCTTATTATGCCAATACCCAGAAGATTGCTTTAATGAGAAGTAAAGGGCCTTTTTCCAATTACAAGGGAATAATTGTATTAAGTTCCTGTGTTATGTCAACCTGCTTTGATTTGATTACTGCAAAAGAAATGGATTTATCTGTCAGTGTTACTTAATTAAGCCTTCTCATTGATGTTTTGCAGAGTAATACAGTGTGGTTTGCACATTTGAGCCTAAATACAAAGAAAATTGGCCTAAAACTAAGACATGACCCCTAAAGATAACATGTAAGATTGATTGCTTGTCATTGGCAGGTCAGAAGCTGCAGTTCTAAACACAGGTGGAAGATAGGGATGTTGAAAGGACAAAATGAAAATCAGTCTATGGGAGTGATTATTGTAAGTAAAAAGGACTATGCTAGGAAACTGGATTTTAGGAAAAATTTTTGACTATTTAAAACTGTTTGGCTTCACCAATAATAATCAGACATCTGGAATAGGGAATGAAATGAGGTGAGACTGGAGAGAACAGAAGTTGATGTTGCTACAGTATAAAAGGAAAGAGAAGATAAAGAAGAAAGCAAGAGGAATGGTGCCATTTGGGAGAAGTGGACCATTGTGGTTATGCAGAGCAATTACAGCTCACAAATATTTCAATTAAGCCAGCATCCCTTTCCCAGAGCCGCACAAATGGTACCCTAGGGAGAACAGAGGTATGGGGTGGGGGGAACAAAGAAGATGTAACTGTTATATATTTCATCTTGGCTCTTTTTCCCTTTCCATTGGAATAAATGTAATAAATTATTTATCAAATAGGGGTTTTAAATATCAATTTGTATATCTTGTCATTATAGTATTATGGGTTTTAAACCATGAAGTTACATGTATGATTTGAAAAATGCATGCAAAATTGCATAGACATGTTAATAGAGTTATATATTTTACTCTATTAGGGTATAAAGCATATTTTAAAATTTATTTCTTTGTTTAATATAAATTTTCTAAAGTATCTCCCTTTTATTTTTCACATTTTGTTAGATCTATTGGTAAATATACCCTTAAGAGGTACTAACCACCTAATTACAAATTTCCCCTAATTATATTTACTTTTAATTTAGATACCTTGAAGCTTATCTATATAGTATTGGAGCTAGATGCTATGTTTTAAAGTCTTCACATATGGCAGCTTACTTTCAGTTGTTACTCTCAATTGATTTTGAAATAAGTCCCCTCGCCCCAGAGCATTATCTTAGTAAGACTAATTTTTATGAAGTACTTTTAGACCAGTTACATTTTAAAAAGTCAAAGGAGGCATGTACAATTCACACTATTGTACTCTTGCCTCAGTCATTCACGGTTCTTCTTTCTGGGCTGTTGCTTAGAAAGAAACGATCCTGAACCTACTGCCTTCTCTTTAAAGGGAAGACCCAACTGGTTAGTTTCACACAGTTGAAGTGGAAGGGTGCTAAATAACAGCCATGTCTCTGTATTTCATGTCACATTATTCAAGTTAGAATTTTATTCAAGTTTGGTTGTTATTGATGCTACCAAGTTATATGGATTGATACAGACTTCAATGTTATTTCCTTTTGTCTCAATTTCATAACATAGCTCTTTACTCACCTTGAGTTTCAAGATTTTTGAGTTTCAAAATAAGGAACACAACTGGCATATTTATAACAAAAAAGTTATATATTTTATTTAGTTACTTTTTTAGTATTTGAATTTTGTATTATATGAAAATGCTTTTTCTGTTTTAGAGCACCAAAAAATGTAGTTAACTTTATATTTTAAATATCTGAGATTGTTTAATGTACATTTTTGAAAAATAGTTTATTTTGAACTTCAGAAAAAGAATATTGTTTTAAGCAGTGTTCTAAAGGACACATTAATATAAGTTTAAGTTCATAAAGGCTAAAAAATACAATCATTTCCCCCTGAACAAATGTTCCCACTAAACTTTCTCCCTCATATATCCATATTTTACCCTTCTTTATACAATTTATATACTTAAATATAAACTATAAAATCATCTTATACTTGACCTTTGAGTTTTCAGATTTATTTGATAAGTAAATTCATCAGTGCTGAGAATGCCAGTGTTGACAGCAGTGATGAAATGGAAAGCCCAGGTCTCCCTGCTCTGTATTGTAGAATCTTAAAATTTGTGTGGGAGGCATCACCACAACCCTCATCTTTTGCTCAGTCCATTTGGGAATGTCAGGAAGTTTCTTGTCACTCACAGTTCAGATCACTCATTATGAAGTATATCTGGTCTCTTATGGAAACAGAAGGAAGTGATCATGGTTTTGTGGACAGTATCTCTCAATATTTGAAACTCATCAAACTCTTCCTTCCTCTGCCTTAGTGCTCAGATTTGACTTCAGATTCCTCTACTTTAAGCTCTTATTATACTTGCTGCTAATGAAAATGTGCACATCCTTAACACGCTCTTTGCTGATGAAATATTTTGAACTCTAAATTCATCTGGCACTGACGGAGAGCATATGCCATCTCAGTTTGTGTGGAGGGCTCAGCCAAGGGTTCTTCCTGGACTAGGAAATTAGTAGGAGCCACAGATGTACGCAGTCTGTGATTCTCCATGATGATGTGGAGGATTTAATAGTGTCTGTTGTTTCAGAGCAAAGGATTTAAGACAGTGTAGACTTCAGCATGTTTCAGAGTGATTATCTTTCCAGGAAAAACAGCCTCAATCCCCCAGTACATTCTGAGTGTGTAGAAGCTTTCATCGGGAAATCAATATATTTCCACAAAAGTAGGGATTTGTAGACTCTTAGAGCGATGCAGAAACCAACTCTGGTTGTTTTCCGACTTCATGAAACTCTAGGGCCTTGGATGTTGGGCATGATCTGGGTGCAAAGTATGGAAAGAACCAATGCACAACTCTAATGAACCCAAAATGACAGAGTTAGGTAACTCTCACACGTGTTTATTTCAATAAAGTTTAAACCTATGTAATATTTTGTCTATGTTTTTAGCTTGGGCTGTTGGTCAGCATATATAACTTTTGACAGCATATCAGTTATATAGCACACAGAAATATGTTGAAATGGTGAGGTGGAAAGAGGATATTCTAAAAGTAAATTAAGGTTCAAAACATCTAATGGTTACTGAATTCTCACTGTGATTGTGCTATAGAAGTTCATGGAGGAGGTGAGATGTGTTTACTCTGAGTATATTGGCTTTTCTAAAATCCAGGAGAATATTTGAAAGTTCCTGCCCTATTAAGCAGAACTAGTGGTCATTAAAAGTGAGAGTGAGGTTTCCTTGACTAGGTCACCATTTTACATATTTATGTGGTTTAATTATCTTAGATTTTGAGTTGTATTAGTAAATTAGGCTTTCATGGCACATACTGGTTCCTGAGTATTTACTATGGGCCAGGTACTTCTAAAATCAGTAGGAGGCACAGATGTACACAGCCCGTGAGTCTCCATGATGATGGGAGGACATTTAATAGTGTCTGTTGTTTCAGACCCTAGAGCTGGTTTATGCCGAGTTGCTACTAAAATCCAGGCCTCCACCTCAACTGCCAGTGCTATGTTTTCTGATATTTGTCTGGTCCATCGGACAGTTTTGATCTCCTGGAAATTTGAGAAATCAAACCATCAGTTTAATGAATGTAGATGAGAAATCATAGAAATGAAAAATTATGTCTATATCTTTTCTCTAAATGGAGTGTTCTCCCTTCACCTCACTTTGGTGTTTGGATGCTGAAATGTCAGCCATGTGAGAGGGCGCTTATGCATAACTCCTCAAATAAATACAATCAAAATTTGTGGATTGTCAGGCTGCCTCCTAAAGCAACTGTCCATACCAAGAAAGTTACCATATCTGTGCTAGATTAGGGTAAAATAAGTTTGAAAAAAAATCTTGCACATTTGAGTCCATTTCAGTCTTGTGGAAGAAAAATTTATTTCATCTACTTGCTTTTCTCCTTTCTCTTCTGTTGCCTAGGACTAGGTTATTGTCTCTCTATTATTTATTCTCATTTTGGATAGAGGTGGCAACAGAACAGGGATGCTCATTGTGAATCTTGTTTCGCTCTTTGCTTTGCCTACTCAGTAGCCTCTAGGATATTAACCCCTTCTCCAGTCCATTGCAGTGTACATTTTGATAAGCTCACTACCCCTCTGGCTTTATTGCCCTCCTTTTATTTTCCAGTCTCTTGATTTCTTTTAATATTTACTTTATATATTTATTGTTGTATATAATTCTGTAATCTTTTGTGGACACAGAATGGACATAAACATCCAAATGCACAGTGTCTGACACATATTTAAGCTCACTAAATGTTAGCTGCTGGTATTTTTTTTTTGAGAGATGAACAGTTTAGGCAAAAGGAATAGAGGTACAGAAACACTGAGGTATACAGTGTGTGTGCAATGTTCAGATATACCAATAGGGAGTAAGCAATGACCAAGTGTAGGCCATGTGTGGGGCTTACATAAAGAGTGAGTCTGGGCAAGAACCGCTGGGATGCAGATGTGATGGGGGTGTGTATTGAATGCTGCTGAAACCTGCAACCTAGGCAGGGATTTAAAGAGAGGGAATGAGTCAGGCAACTGTTGGTGTGGGGCATGCATCTGTCTTGACTTTCCAATAGCGTAGGCTGGTGGATCTCGAATACCGGTGTACATGAAAATTACGTGGGGACCTTGTTAAAAACACACTGTGTTTTTCCCCCACCCTGACCCTGTTCCCAGAGATCGACTCACTAGGTCTGCCTTGGACCCTAAGATGCTGCTATTTGATGAGCACACCAGGTGATTCAGATGCACAGTGGTCCTCAGATGCACTTTGAGAGTGCTGGAATAGTTGTTGAGGGAATGCATGCCAATTTACCGGCAGGTCTGGTGAAACGCAGTGGGAGGGATGATAGAAACAAAAAACATAAAAGTAGCATGTTTACATTCATTATGAGTTACAAATATCCATGTTCTAGCCTTGTGTTTTCTTGCTATAGATGATTGAGCACTAGTTATACAGATATAGTTTCAAAGATAAAATCTAATCAACAATCATATGATTGTTTTCTTAGGTTTTGGAGAGCTAGGAATTCCTCCCTATCTTCTAGATCTAGCAGGAGGGCAAGGGACAGCAAAACCTGTTAAAAAGAGAGCAGTAACAAGGAGGAAGGCACATAGCATGAGGTCAGGAAATGAGAAAGGTGGAAATGGGAAAGGATGGCAAAAGAGCAGAAAGATTTGATTGGTTGAGAATCTATTTGTAAAGGAACCCAGCCGGTATTTAACCTGTTTTGAAAAAACTAAACTTGCAGCATTTTTAATTAGTGGATTGCTCGATTTTAAAATTGCCCAATTGGGAATACTCAAGTTTTGATGTGTTTTATCTGCCTGCTAATTAGCAGACTGCATGGTTGACCATCATTTTCCCTTTATTTTTGTGGATAGAACATGTATATGAAGGTCTCTTGCAACACTACAGCTCAAGTCTGGATTAAAAATGCGTCACTCTGCATTTAGTAAGAGTTCGTACTAAATTATAAATCAAATTCTAGTATATCTGTTCTCCAACTCAATTCTTTCTTTTTTGCTCTTTAATATGATTTTTCCTCTAGCACAAGACTTCTCTATCCTGGCACAATTGACATTTGGGACTAGAACATTTTTGTTGTGGGGGATTGTTCTGTGTATCCGTAGGATGCTTAGCAGCATCCTGGTTTCTACCGACTAGATGCCAGTACACCCTCTCCCCCCATCCCCCCGGAGCTGGGATGACTCAGAATCTATCTGGACATTGCCAGATGTCCTCTGGGGACCAGACTTGCCCCTGGTGGAGAACTGCTAGCCTGGCATTACTATGGCCTTATTTCCTCCTCTCTGCTTACTTTTTTTGTTGTGTTGTTAATCCTCACCCGAGTATATTTTTCCATTGATTTTTAGAGAGTGGAAGGGAGGGGGAGAGACAGAGAGAGAGAGAGAGAGAGAGAGAGAGAGAGAGAGAGAAACATAGATGTAAGAGAGACTTATCGATTGGTTGCTTTCCGCACACTCCTTGACCAGGGCTGGGGATGGAGCCTGCAACCATGAACCCAGGACCATTCAGTCTGCAGGCCAATGCTCTCTCTATCCACTGAGCCAAACCAGCTAGGCTCTGCCTACTTTTTATGTTTAAAACCTTTTTTAAAAACTGAAAAGATAGAGTGTCTCTGAACAATATGACAACATCTTATGGTAGAGATAGGGATTCATCCGTTTTCCTTCGTTATTTTTTGGCCAAATTTAAGAGCAGAAATTTCTCCAATTAGTCCGAACTGACTATTTCAGGTAAAAGGGAAGTTAAGATGTGCCAGACTTCTGAAAAGCTGAAATGTTCGAGAGATTTTTGTCAGTGTTTTTTTGTTTGTTTTTGCTGAAAATATTTGCTTTTTGCTTATGGATGAAGTGCTAAACTTATTCATGTGAGAATCCAGAGGGTTCTAAGTAATTTCTTCATGTACTTCAGTTCCGCATACACAGGAGAGGCCAGGAGGCTGGGTTGTTAAACAGCAGATTTGGAGAAAGTATTGCACCTTTTATCCAGATTGGACGCACGCCCCAGAGCTTTCCTGACATTCCTTAAAACTCACAGTCCCTGATTTTAGCTGTCCACAGGGGGCGTCTATTTGCTGTTGCATTAACTTCTGAAGCACCAAAAAAAAAAAAAAAAAAGGAACCAAAATAATTTGTTTAAAAGAGAAAGAATTCAAGTTTAGTGCTAATAGTTGTTTTTTATTGTTGTTCTATTCCATCTCATAAGATATTCTAAAACAATGTGTACTCCACTGTACCCCCAAAATAAGTCAATTAATTATACTGTGACTACTTTTGCTGATAATAAAATAGCAGTAATAAAAGGAATGACAGTAGTGCAGAAAGAGAATAAACAGTATCACTGAAATGTTAGGAAACACAATAAATGGGATTATGTCTGCTGAACCAAAGTTTCACACCTCCTCCTCCAATGCTGTCAGAGGAAGTTTGTGATGGCCATCTGTTATCAACCGTGATCAAAATAATAGAACAGCGAAACTTTTTATGCTTCTAAGGGGCCTTTCATCAAAAATCTCAAAGCTGCTTCTAAATATAGAGTGACTGATCTCTAAAATTTTAAACCACTTTTATGTTTTAAGCAATTAATATGATAACTTAGTTTTTACATTCTCCATCCGGAGTACTTGCCACTTGAGCATTCAGCAACTGGTCAGCATTAGAACGTTGCTGCTGCAGATTTTAGAAGAATGCCAACTTCTCCCGTAGTTCATGTAGGTCGCCCCACTGTCATTTATCAAAGTAAAACTTGGACAACTTTAATTTCCACATCTCAATGCCCAGATTAAGGATTGTAGACCAACTGGCCAACTCTATTTAAAAAAAAAAGACTGAGACAGTATTGTCTCAACTTAAAAAGCAAAATCCTGATGCCCATTTAGTGCACTGGTAGAAATAGATGACCAACTTCTTTTTTGTCGTGTGTATGTTGCTGCATGTCTGTTGTTTGGTGTGACAAGCGGGGCTAGAGACCAGAGTATCAAGAGCATTATGGCATGGATGCTGCCAGTGTTAGTATGAATATTTACCTGAATTTAGCTTTGGTTTGTGTTTTTTTTGTATTAAGGTTGTGTTAGTGTATTTACACTTATTTTGTCCTAAAGATTTAAATAAAACATGCAGCGCAGTTTCATGTCTGTAAAAGTTGAGGCTATGAAACACTGAAAGATGGAAGTACTTTTTATGCTCATACCTCTGGTTCCTGAGGGTCCAGTTCATTTTTTTGCTGTGAATTTAAATGAGTTAATTTAAGTAGATGGGTCAGAAGCCACTATCATTGTGGTAGCCCTGTGCCTGATTCTTAATTAAAGGCAACAGGAGATTAATTTGAAACATTAATTTAAAAGTGCATACACAAAAAGAAAGAATTATTGCAAGAAAGCCTAAAGAACTTTTCTCTTGTCCCTAGATGTAGAAGACAGAAGTAGCTCAGGGTCCTGGGGGAATGGAGGACATCCAAGCCCGTCCAGGGTAAGTATATCTAATCTCTTCTCCCACATCCAGACACCCCGCATATGTAAATTGACAGAGCGAAGGTGAGTTTCTCTCAAGCACACACACAACTGCACAGATATATATGCGCACTAAGTTTAATGAGGATCAGCTTGTGTTTGGATTTTTTTTTTCATTCTCTTATTGGATGCTGTTATTGAATTTGACACCTGTTCTACTTCTGCTAACCAGAAGAAAAATCCTTCATTAAATATTTGCCCTTACTTTGCCAGTTATTGATCTAGTATTATAGAAAGTTATTTTTTGTAGCTGGCACAACTTTGGAAAAAAAGCCTAGTACTGTATCTCTGTAATATATTGGTGTAAATAGACTACTGAATAATTCTGAAGATGTAGTGTGAAGGACTAGCCTATCAATATACTCTACATAATAAATCTGTGTTGATTTCACTTTGTGAACATGTTATTATTCCACCAGTAGTGCCTTTGGTCACCAATGAGATTCATTCATTTGTTTGGTCTCAGATTTTTGCTATTCTTTTTCATGGATTTCCTCCATTATTAATTGGTTGTTAGTTTTGATGTAACGGAATGGCCATGGAATGGGAGGGAAAGGAGTGGTTAGGCCATGCATGTTTTTGTATGTGTATGACTTTGGGCATGTCATTTCACCTCTTTGATCTTCATTTTCCTAATTGATAAAATGAAGAAGTAGAACCAGAGGGTCTTTTATGTTCCGTCCAACTTATATAATCTGACTTCACCTGAATCATTTCTAGGCTCTGTAGAATCCATGTCCGCTTTTATAGTATGCATATAATGCCCCAAATTAAAAATAGACTTAGAGCCCATAGCTGAGCAACCATCTGTACCTCCCCCAACCAGCTATATAGACGAAGCATTCCGCAGGGAGCATTTTGCTCTAAGTATTCACATAAATTTGGGGGAGGGGGAGAGGTCTCTGTTTTGGCATAAGAGGCAAGGAAGGTAGGTAATCAAGCTGTCAAAATGAGGACAATTCAGCAAGCCGTAGTTACTCATTCCTACCCGTCCTTTGGCCTTGTGGTTCTCACTCTAGTCTTCAGGGTATAGCGGGATCTCTAAGCTTAACCAGTAACTTTATTCAGCCCTTGTACCAGCTGTCGAGTTTGACATTCTAATGCATTATATGGTTGGGTTGAGGAAATCTTTCCTCCTCCTCATGTTACAGTCTGCACTTGCAGAAATAAATCCATTCTCCTTGACAGCAAGTGTAGGAGATGACAGTGCTTCCCTCCATTGTTTAGTTCATTCAGACTTACTTAATTTCTTACTATTTCTCAGTTTAATACACACAGTACTTTTAATTATATTTCTGAGAACAAGATCCGGTTAGGATCATCCTGTATTTTATTTAGTGTTCATTAACTGTTCTGCCATTCTTTTCAGGGAATACGTTGGTGAATAATTTGAATCAATATTTTGCTATTTATATTTTCTAAATGCAGGGAGTTTGAATGAGAAAGATTATTGTGGCTGACTTGTATCCGTGCAGCCTAAGTCTGTCTCATCTTAAAATGGTGATACTATCAGCTACCTTGCAGTACTATGCAGAGGTTTAAATTAGATAATGTAGGTTAAGCTTTTAGAATGCTTCTTAGGGTAGGGACCCTTCATCGTAACCAGTATTATGCTTGGTAAAGAATGAGTGAGTGTAAATCCCATACTGGGTGTGTGGCATCTTCCTATGCACTGACGTAGTGACAGTGTCAGATTACAGCATCATTCAATTAATTTCTATAAATGAGGGAAGGCAGTTGAGAACGGGTTTGTTTGGAACTTTAAGGGTTCCAGTTATTCTCTAGTGAGCCGACGTTCATTTTCATTTTTCATACAGTATCTGTCATTTTTATGTGAGCATATTCTGCCCTTTGGCTAACTTGCCAACTGACACCTCTGAGTAAATTTGACTTAGTCGTTATGGGCAGTGCAACCTGCTGAACAGAATGACATTTTTTTTTTTCCTTTTGGGCTACTTAATGCACCTTTGTAGATTGAAATTTGAACCATATAATATACAAGTACATGCTTTGCTTTCGTATATGTTATCAATTCCTCCACGAAAAGTAAGTGACTAGGCAAGTTTAAAAACATTATTTTAATTTAAATTCCCATTAAAACAATGAGTGACCTTAA
>NW_005871084.1:643246-673934 GCF_000147115.1 Myotis lucifugus | reverse complement strand
GCATCAGCCCTCTAGTCAGATATGGTTAATGCATGATATCCAAATCAGATCGGGAGTCCTTTCGGGCTTGCTTACACCTTCAGGGGAGGGCTGTAAGGAAAGCCCAGGTCTGTATGGCAGAGCAATTACGGGGCTGCCAGCCAGGAGGAGAGGGTAGTTAGTGTTGCCCAAATCTCCAGCGGAGGGCAGTTGGGGGGACCAGGCTGGCAGGGGAGGGCAGTTGGGGGGATCCAGGCTGCCAGGGGAGGGCAGTTAGGGGTAATCGGGCCAACAGGGGAGCAGTTAGGCGTCGATTAGGCTGGCAGGGGAGTGGCTAGGGGGTGATCAGGCTGGCAGGCAGAAGCGGTTAGGGGCAATCAGACAGGCAGGCAGCTGAGTGGTTGGGAGCCAGCAGTTCCGGATTGTGAGAGAGGGATGTCTGACTGCCGGTAGTTGGACATCCCCTGAGGGGTCCCAGATTGGAGAGGGTGCAGGCTAGGCTGAGGGACACCCCCCCCCATCCCCCAGTGCATGAATGTCATGCTCTGGGCCTCTAGTATTATAATAATTTTAATATTCTATGTGTAATTACTTGTGGAATGATCCAGTTCTCTTACAACCACAATAACAACCTATAACCAAACACTGCAATTTCAATATCATAAAAAACCAAGTGTTGCTTTTTCAAAGCCTCTACCTGGGTCTTTCAAAAGCTATTGATTACAGGCTGTGGGTATTTTCTCTTATAGTACAACCTTGCTTTTTTCAGAAAAACAATGTGGGCCTATCAAAATAATAACGTAATATTTACAATATATTTTATGTCAGGTGTTTTGCAGGCATTATTTCATTTAACCACGTCAACAATTTCATGCAAGTTGGTTCAATTATTATTGTTCCCTAGATTTCACAACAATTATGAAGAAAATTTGAACTCTGCGGACTCTAGAGCCCTCTCTTAACTACTATACCTGTGAAAATTCAGGTTCCTTATAATGAGGTTCCTGGGTCAGAATGATGGACTTTTCATTTCTTTGGGTCAGAGAGGACTCACTAGTGGGTAATTTATGTGCTGATTTTTGTTCATGTAAAATTGAATTAGATAATGTATGTAAATGCTGTTATTTTATTTACAGAACTATGGAGATGGGACTCCCTATGACCACATGACCAGCAGGGACCTTGGGTCACATGACAATCTCTCTCCACCTTTTGTCAATTCCAGAATACAAAGTAAGACGAATTTTAAATTAACGTGGCTTTTTTGAATGAATGTTTTACCATGGAAAGGAGAACAAAAACCCAGACAGATGTTCTGTTTTTAGGAAATTGGATTTTTAGTCAGTTCTCTATAGTAATTTTAAATTGGAGGGAAATATTGATAGTCTGTGCTTGGTAATAACACATGAAGAACGAAGTTTCCCTACTATGTGGAATTACAGAATTTCATGGAATCTACGTGGAACATTTTGTCTTCCTTAGATACTAAGCATTTATCACAATTTCAATGATGCAATAGTACTTGTCTAAGTAAAGGTTAATGAAATAAAAAGTGGTGAATACTTAAAATAAAAATGTATTTGTGCCTGCTCATTGGCAATGAGATATCGTCGGTATTAACTGTGAATTTTTATTAATGAGGTTATGGAAACCCCTTTAATAATTCATATAGGTTTAGTATGTTTAAGTCAGAGTAGTGCCTTCAAGTTGAATTGTAAAATCTCGTTGTGTGTTTATCAGGGGGTGAACTACAGTGCTAGTGGTCTAGGCAGGCATCGTCCTACTTCACTGAGAACAAGCTCTGTGTTGTTTGAGACAGTCTGCGAGCTTCTTGCATGCCCTTTCTACTGGTTAGTATAGTTTTCTGCTTTTACTACCCTGTGGGATGTTTGTTTAACAGCAGTAACTTAAGCAATGAAAAGATAATTCATAATGGCCTAAAAGGTCTCAATAGCTGGTTACTTTATTTATGATTGAAAAAATAATATTTGTTTTAGTAAAATGTGAGTTTTTAACAATATTAGTAAATCTCTCAACTTGGCCAAATTTTTTTTTGAGAATCCTCAATAAATGAAGTTGAATTTCTTGGTGCAAGGAAAACATACAGCCATACTTACATCATTCTGAAACCATAATTGCAAATGCTTTTAAAGAATGTCTCTATTTTTAAGCCTTGTATAGTTACTCGTTATTGAAGGGGTAGATAGTCCTTGAATCTGTCTTTACCCCACCCCCTCAAATCACATTAAATTCATCTGAGGAATTTCAGATATTTATCATAAAATAGACAAAGCAGAGAAATACTAGCAATTTATTTTTAATGGGGAATATCATATGTTGTGCCCTTACGTGTCATCCCAACTTTGAGAGTCACAACATTCTCTTTGATCATAGGTTGTTATTCTGTTTGTGCTTTTTTTACGTTAAAATGGTAAATATATAGGTATATGTTTCAACTTTATAGCTAAACCAGGAATCCCAGTTTTTCATCCATTGTTGATAGGAAGGTAGAACACATTTTCTGTTTTCAGGATGCACAGATGCAGATGGCTAGATATTTATCAACTTAAAAGTGAAAAAACAACTTTAGACACTTCAATGACAGTAGTAATAATTTTAAATTCTAATGCCATTGCTTCTCTTTTCATCCTTACCCGACTTCATAAAATAGAAAAAAAATAATTTAAAAATAAAAATCTTGAGAAGTAGCACTTGAAGAGTATATTAAAGAACTTCCTTAGTAGGTTCTAAAACTGTCCAAGGTAAAGTAAGTAAAATAGAATAAATAAATTACGATTTCTATTTAGAAATTCATGTACTATACATTAAAAAAGTTTTCCTAAAGAACAATTTGATAAATTAATATTATAGAATACGTCAAGCGATACAAAGCTAGTAAATAATTGTTGTTCCTTTGTCCTTTGGGCAACTGTTTTAACAACCAAATTCATTTTTCAACCCAAATAATATTTAAAATATAAGCGGGATGATTGTCTAGAGCTAGAAGGGAGAGTTCTTTTCACTTAGCTGTTGTTTAAGCTGAAAGTCATGTCAGCTGTGTTCTTTTATCCCTTCTGCCCTCCTTCCCATTAAACTCTTAAATATGGAGGCCAAGACAGTCTCCTGCATTGTGATAGGAAATGCTACTATGTCCGGAGGCTCCCACCCACTGTTCCCAATGAAAGGCCTTCTCTGTTAGATAAGCTGTCTGGTCTGAAACATGGCTCTTTATTGTTTACAAACTGCTACATTTTCCACCTCAAGCAGATTTTTGCACAGAAAAGAATTGTGCTTGGGCTAAATGGTTTATCTGACATTAACGGTGCAGTGTCAGACTGAGGTCAGGGAAGTCACCCTCAGAGTGAGAGGGCATGGTGCAGTGTGCAAAAAAGGAAAAAGAGAGAAAAAGACATTTAAATAACTATGAAGTGCCTTGCATTTTTAGTTTGGAAAAGAATTTTTAAGAAATAGTTTTAGAGAACTGACTACGATGCTACATTAAAAACTCTTCCCACCCTTATAATTTCTCACATCCCAAACGCCTTCTTGACTGGCTTGAGTATCTCAGAGCAGGATTCGGGAACAAAGATTCTCATTGATTTTGCTCAAGCTGCTGTTTATTTAAAATGAAACCACTTTTGAGATGAGCGATGCTTGGTGTTAAGTTGCATCTTAACAAAGAGAAGGTAGGTCATTTTCAATAAATTAAAGACAAAAAATAAGATCTATTAGCGTAGAGAAGAACAATTTAAACTCATAGAATATATGGTATATTCTAAACTATTCTTTGTGTGCAAGTCCACACTCTGTGTTATGATCTTTTTGGAAGTTCTCATTCTATCAAAAGAAGGTATTAGATTTTAATATAAGTGTTTGCAATATTCCTGTATCCATTCTTAGAATGTTTAGTTTTCATTAATTACAAAGATTTCTTTACATGTCAGAGACTTAATTCTACTATGATGTCACATTAGAGTAAAAGCTATAGCATCAGAAATAAATCAGCCACTTTATTGGACCAGATTCTCTATTGTCAAATCAATCAAGCCTATAACTGAATTAGGCGTCTGCTACAGAAATAAGTGACACTAATTTTACGGGAAAGAGTTATTAACTGCAGATGACCTGATTTTTTTTTTTTTGTAAACTGTTCACTTAGTGAAATTTAGTTTATTACAAGTAAAGAAAAAAGTAATGAACCACTTTCTTCTTTTGGGGGTGAATGAATATTACATATATTGTTCTTTATGGCAGTCCACTATTTTGGAGAAATGATGCAGGAATTGGTAACATTTGCTCATAAACTCTTTTATGCTAATAAAACACTTTATTACAATTCTGAACTTTGATATTTTACACGAATGGTTTTGAATAAATGTTACAGTTTTTGTAATATAATACTTACGTTTGGCAGCAAAATAATAAAATTCGATTTACTTGTGTATCTCATTTATGAAAAATGGGTCATAATTTATAAGATTAATAGAGTGACTCCATTAATTTACTGTTTTAGAAATAAGCTTTCATGTCTGAATATAGTGCCCTATTTAATAGTTTATGAATCCCTGAAGTAAAAATAAACAAATGAACACAAGAGCACTTATTATGCTAGAAGAATTAATGACATTTCTTGGTTTATAACCAAGTTTGCACTCTGTAATTTGAGTTGCCATACAGAGTTTTGGAAGTTGATATTGTGTACATCCTTTAAAGAACATAATTAAAGCAGATAAAACAGCAAGCCCCTAAATTTGTTCTTTGAAAAAATAAGTGTGCATGGCTTTTTGTTTTTCCTTTGGTGTGGGTGAGTGTGGGTGAGTGTGGAGTTTTAAACATCAAGTCACAGAGTTGACTGCCTGCATTGACCAATTGATGGACTCTTATACCTGGCATTTCCTGAGTCCCCGGCTCATTGCTTTCATTTGGTCAGTTTGCATTTTTAGTATGTTTCAATTTCTGTGTCCTTTTTTGTACTGAAGAGAAAGCAAATCACTTCTTCCTTATGACTACTTGTGATTATTAATGGCTAGAGGCCTGGTGCACAAATTCATGCACCAGTGGGGTCCCTTGGCCTGGCCTGCGGGATTGGGCCGAAACTGGCTCTCTGACATCCCTGAGGGGTCCCAGATTGTGAGAGGGTGCAGGCCAGGTTGAGGGACCCCACTGGTGCACGATCAGGGCTGGGGAGGGACACGGGAGGCTGGCCAGGCAGGGAGGTCTCCAGGGCATGTCTGGCCCATCTCACTCAGTCTGGATCTGCTGGATGCCAGTAGCAAGCTAACTTACCCTTCAGAGTGTCTGTCCCTTGGTGGTCAGTGCACATCATAGCAACTGATCGACCGGTAGACTGTCTGCCTCCTGGTGGCCAATGCATATCATAGCGATTGATCGATTGGTCCACTGTCTGCCCCCTGGTGGTCAGTGCAAGTCATAGCAAGCGGTTGAGCAGCCTTAGCATATCATTAGCATGTTACGCTTTGATTGGTTGAACGGACGACCAGATGACCAGACACTTAGCATATTAGGCTTTTATTATATAGGATAATACTGTATACCTGACCTGTTGGAAACTTGTTTGCTGCAGTTTTAAGTAGTTAGATGAAACCTATATAGGTGGTCAGTGGGTGGCTTTCAGAATAAGTTCCTCAGACCGAGAGGCAGTGGGTCTGAGTCTTGTTTTTAAGAGAACTGTATGCTATGGAATAGTTTGAAATTCCTGGCAAGAACTATATGCAGAGAGTACGTATTTTTAAAACTTTACTGTTTGTTTTATTTTTGCCAACATTAAACTTTTGTAGGTAATTATTTGTCCAAATATTTTTACAGTAGTATACAATATATTTTCCAGCTAAAACTTTTTGATCTAAGGAAGGATCTTAGGATGCATTTTCCTTTTATTGTTCCAGAGCCTTAATTGAAAACCAGATTGTTTGAGCGAACAAGTTGCCAATAAGATTATAGACATGCATTTGGTAACTGCAGGATGTGAAAAGTGATACTTTTGTACGGTTGGGTGCAGCTTAGTTCAACATCAGCTGCTGTGTTTTTACATGTCCCTTTGTGAATGGTTCGGTTTCCTTATTGTGGTATTTGGTTCTCATCCCACTAATGGTACTCTCTCTATCAGTGCACTAAGTAATTTCCCACTATAGAGTCACTGGTTTCTAAAGTAGCTCAGTGGAACATTTTACTGCAGGAACAGATCTAGGTTTCAGGCACAACTGAAGAAAGCTGCTGGCTTATAGGATGACCTTTGAATCTCATCTGGGTTAGCGGTTGATATTTTGATTTGGTTACTGTGGTCATATTGTGACAGCTGCTAGCTCATTATAATTCGGTTCCACTGCTCCGTTTGCCTAGCAGGAATATTTAGGTTTGTATTACTTCAAAGTGTTTATGGCTACCCTGAGTTTAGCCCAGCATAAAGGTGAAGTGTTGTGAGTTTTTTCAAATCCCAGTGGCAGAGGCTAGTGGCACAGTCTTCTTGTAAAACGGCAAATGTGAGTAGATGCTAATACAGGGAGTGTTTCTTTTCCTTGTAAAACTGGCACTACCCAATGATGAGGCTCTTATAGGAAAGCTGTTTTGAAAACTTTAACCTACAAAGGAAAAGAATGACCACAAGGAACATAGTTTTTTTCAAAAGCATTGGTAAGATTTAACTTGACCTCTTCGTCAGATTTCTTTTTCCATGCAGGAATATAAATATTGAAAATAAAAAACCTGTGCAATAATGGCAATTACTGGATGTTCAAAAGTGCCAGAGGTCAAATAATATTTTAGTAACTTCATGAAATGGAATTGTGAATATGAATGTCAGCTTTAGAAATTTCAGTTCACACTGAAAGTATTCTGAAGTTAGGGAGTGATATCTTGCAAGTCCATTGGTAAAGACCTGTCTGTGCATTTTCACTGTCTTTTTTTAAGGACGCTTTTTAGCTTGAGGTTATCTTGATATTATCTGTTATCTGTTGGACTGGTAATGTAACAAGCAATTTCTGAGCGAAGAAATGTTTAAAGTGGCCTTATTTTTTGTTAGTTTTTTGTTTGTATGGGAGTTTTCTTATTTTAACATGTTAAATTTAAAATGCCTTTCCAAAATAGTAAAAATAAGACCATTTTAAGTGTCATCCTGTTAACATGGATGACTTTATTAATGCTAACTTTGAGCTAAGTCTGGGACTCAGAACAACTTTTCTCTTCTCTGTTTTGCTACAAATGCCTATGGGTCCCCAGTCAGCCACTTTTCAGGTCTTTAAATTAAGTGTGGAACAGACCCGTTGATTGATCTTTTAGGTGTGCCATTTTATCTTTATACTGTGTTTTATCTTTAGAGGTGTTGATCATTCTTTCTAATCCATTTGTCTCTGTTTTACCTTCAAGTAATTTCGCTAGTGATATATTTTCCAAATGTAGTTTTTAAAGCATGATTCAAATGGATATTTCTTTTCTACCTTAACTCGTTCCAACTCTGTACGTAAGGGATTTAATTGATTGAGGATATGATAATAACCTGTTAAGTCACATCACCAGGAGAAAAGTGTTATGCATGGACCAGCCTTTGGCACAGAGCTGTAGGAACTCTGTAAATGGCTGTTGAATGGTGTCATGCATGAATAAAGCAGGAATAAGATATATATAGGGTTTAAACCCTTAGTGAAAAGCCCATAAATTTAAGTCAGGCTTACATGTTACAGTATCAGGATAAAACCCTAAACCAGAGCCAGCTATAGAAATTTATTCTATGGTATTGTATCCTTGACTGGACAGAATTTTTCCTATTGTCAGGAAACAGACCATATTACAGTGTGATAGATTTCAGTTTTCAGTGAACACACCACAGATTATCTTACTTATAAAAGGAAATAAGTAAAATCAATATTTATTAAAAGTCTACTGAAAAAGTTGTGTTTCCAGTATTCAGATAAGATAAACTTATTTCCTCTTGTCCAATTAATAACGGTTTCTATTCCTCTTTCACTGGTCTCATTTCCTTTCCATTCAGCTCCCTACTCTAGGGTATAGCACATTTAATGTTGTGATAGACATTTTTATAGTCGAAATAGATGGACTAAACCAGGTTTTATAAAATTTAGAAGAACTGATGCCAGAAAAATCTTCCTTGAAACTGCAGTTAACAGATAAGTATAGATCTTCTAAATACCAGAGGAAGAGTTCTCACATAGAAACGTAGTGACCCTAAGAGAAAATAAACCATTTTAGATTCCAGTCAAAGTAAAAAGCAGTTTCTATCAGGGAGGAATGCTTTTGCTTGGAAGTAATGGAAAATGCGACGAGCGGTGGCTTCAGAATGCTTGTTCTCGTACTAGGAGTCGGGGGGCGGGGGTTCCAATGGCTCTTTTGGAATTGGTTTGCAGCCCAGTGAAGGCAGGGTTGGTGTCTCTGCTGTTCCTTTTTCCTTTTCCTCATTGTCTCAGGATGACCATCACAGCTTCAGTGCCCAAGCTTGACACCGAGAGAAGTAGGGAAAGGTGAGTCCAGCCAGGGCCATCCGCAGCTGCCGAGTTCGGATGGGGGTGTGGGAACCTACACAATAGCCGCTGGCACAGCAAATGGAAAGAGACAGGAAATGGGCATGTGTATTGGGCTTAGCAACTTAAGGGTTTATTTAGTTTCTTTTAAGAGAAAGTATATAATTTTCAATGTAACAGTTTTAAAAATTAAGAACAGGGCTCAAGCTTTCATGTAATAAGCAAAATATAAAAATGGATCTCAACTCTACATTCTGGCCAGCAAATTAGAGAGAAAGTCATAAAAAAAGAATGGAGGAGACAAAAAGGTATTGAAATGAGGAGCGAAGAGAAAGTACAGGCATGAGAGTCACGCATGAGCAGGAGTCTGAGGCGTGCTGTTCTCATTTCATTGTCAAGGCCTTTGCCTTCGTTGTCCTCATCCCTGGAGGTAGGCAGCACCTAGCCAGAGTCAACCTCTTTACATCCGAATCACCCTAGCACCTTCACTTTTAGGTCTCTGGTTTGAATTCCTGCCATGTTATCCAGATCATGTGGGCAGCAGGCCCATAGCTCCAGCCGCCAGTCCCCTCGGTAGCCTTTGGCATAGCCGTAGGTCAGTGCCCACCCCCACAGTCTCCTACAGCAGCCATTCAGAGCAGGGCTGGAGTGACAGACAGCCATTGTCCCCTTGCACCACTGCCAAATAGTCTCCTGGGAACTTATTTCCAACAACCTGCGATATTATCCTGAAGCACTAGACAAGAATGCCCACTGACTGAGGCAAAAAAAGCCCTCAATTTTGTTTTAATATGTACACAATTATGTTTGTTGTTCTTTAATGTGGAGGATTGGTGTGGCCAAAAAACGACATTTAATTTTAGTCAACATGCCAAGACTGCATGAAATTGTGGTGAGAGCTGAATCCAACTTTTGGCCAGAAGTTCCCCACCTGTGCTGCACACAGTCATGCATGACTCAGGCCACTGAGAACATAGGCAGGGGCGGGGGTAGGGGGGAGGGCATCTATCATTAAAGGTAAGCTGGATGCGAAATAAAATGTGCTATTTTTATTTAATAATAAAGTTTTTTCTCTACGTTTTTCATTGGAACAATGGTTTCTTTGAATTTTGCATAAGCTTGACACTTAAAATATGCCTGTGATAGATAGCATTAAGCAGTGAACACAATTCTTGACTGGATCCTTGGACAGGGGATTAAACACTACATTTCTCAAACCTCTCATTGGCCATCAGCTCCAGGAGACACATCAGTGCAGTTACAGGGTCTGTGAACCTAAAGTCTATGAAAGAATGTATCTTTCTTCAGTGCACTATTGACCTTCAATACAAATAAGCCTGTTTTCTTTGCTCACGTCATAATGTGCATGAGGACCAAAGAAGCAAGGGAACCCAGTTGTTAGCACTACAAGTCTTGCGAGGCATCATGAAATAAAGGACTAGCTGGAGGTCACTGTGGTCTTAGACTTGGCTTTTTCACCTCAAGGTGACTGGGACTTTGGATAAATTTCTCATGAGCCCCAACTTTCACATTCCTAAGATGAAGATAGTGGTATCTGCCACAACTACCCCCCATAGTCACTGTGAGCAGTGTAATAAAGTGATAGACATTGAAATAACTGCTCTGATCTGTGACTATAATCTTATGGAACTGCAAAGTTACACATTGGTACTCTGTCTCTTTGGTCTGTAATTAATTTAAAAAATCTATATTCGTTGTGCCTTGGGTGATAGCAGTTTTAAAACACCTTACTTTCTAATGAGATTGGAACAGAAGGCAAGAACAGGTGGAGATAGTATAGAATATTCAGTTCTCTAAACATCAAGACCAAATGGAAAGATTTCTTTTTCAGCCAAAACAGTAATCCTATAAAATAAGTACCTCTTTTGGGACAACTATGTTGAATTCAGATGTGTCCCTTTGTGAAATATTTTCCTCCAGCGATTTTTTGCTCCAACTTAAATGTTCTCAGGTTTCATTGTTCACTTGGCTAAAAACACCTTGGTGTGGTGCTCGAGTGGTGACAAGTTGAGCTTTTTCTGCCTGCATTGTAGGTCTTCTGAATAATGGAGTAACCATCAGGTGGGATGCTTTTCATCAAGGAGATACTGTTACACACCTTCCATGTTCTCAGGAAGGTGCTGGACACAGTCTTCTTCCATTTCAGTCCATTCTTCTCCAGAGACACTTGGCAAAGGATGTTGCCTCTGTATGTGATTAGTTTTTATTCCCTTCACTCGCAAAGATTTCTGAGTCTTTCCTAAGTAACTGTGTATAATTTTTTAGTAGAAAGAAGTATTTAGTGGACGCCATTTTATTTCTTTCTGCAGAATATCAGGCCTGTTGACCAACAGTTGCAAAATGTATGGAGCATAGATTGGGATTAAGTTAAATTTATTCCTAAACACTTAATAGATAGAGCCCAAACGTTTTTCATCTTCTCAATGATTTTTTATTAATTAATCCTCAGTTCCTTGACACATGTTTATTAATAAGAAAAACTGTAAGGAAGCTTCACTTTAAATTGGTATAAAATGTAGCTGGCTATTTTGTTTATGTTTAAAATAAAACATTTACAACTTTCCTATAGATTGGAAACCCCACTAAAGCCCTAGTATGGGGGAAGTGGAGGATGGTGGGCTGAGCAAGGGTTGTTTTCAGCTGGGCATTGGTTTGACCTTGGGCAAATTTTAGTGCTTCGTTGGAATTTCTCATCTGAGTAGTTGCTCTGTGTTTAAACGAAGGCACTTAAATTCAGTTACTGTGAATTATTATTATATCTACTTTTATTTTATCTAGACTGTTGTTCTGTTTATTGCATCTGACCAGTTTGGCAAAAGTGTTATGCAAACTTGAGAATCACGTAGCGAGTTTTGGCAAAAAGTGGAAGTGATTAATTAAATGCTACCCCCTCATGGGCCATATAAAAGCTGAATGAAATAGTGTAGTATCTGATAACATTTGGTGGCGAAAGTGGAGACAAAAGAAGAGAAAGATGAGAGAGACACACACAAAAAGCTAATTTTACAATGTTCTGATCACAAAGTATGATTTTCTGGCATTGTATTATCACATTAAAGTGGCTGCCTTAGTCTGAAATTACTAGGTTACTAATTGCTTTTGCCTTTTCCTCACCGTGGCTATTCAGACCAAGCTGTACTCTTAACAGTTCAGTAACCAAATCTGAATGCTTCGGATGCAAGCATAAACTCTTTATGTGTAACTGATTGTACTTAATTAGGCAATACCAAATCATGGAGGAACGTTTATTGGTGACTCTGTCTCCTTCAGAACTTTCTGAGCAATTGGAAATGAGCCTAATAACCATATTTTTGGAAGCCTTAAACATTGGTCTCCTGACAGGATCAAATTCATACTTTATATTGCATGTGGTTGTTTTTTTTCTTTATTGTGGAGTTTCCCTTTTCCTTATTTATCCATGATCTCACAAATATTATTTGGAAATTGAGATGCAGCGAGCATAGAATACTTGAAATATGTTGGCAGACCACTATTACAGCTGTAGACAACCTTTGTTAGGCATAGTAGTAACTAGTTATGGGTAAATACGGACCTACTGAACAGTAGTGTGCTGAGTAATCTTTTGGTGAAACAAACCATTTTTCACTTTACCCCGGTTTCCTTATTTCTGTTACTGACCTAATCCACGGAGATGTGGTCGGTGGGGAAAGAGATCTTTGAAATTTTTTGTTACTTCAAAAATAAAATGGTTCTAAATATGCATAATTTTGTAATTGCATTTTCCATTCCTTGCAAACTTTTATAGTTTGAACACCAAATTGAAAATAAAAGAGAAGAAAGCAACCTTGCTCACAGTCTTTTAAAGGCATTTTAACAGTTAATGAGATTTTGCCCCATATCCTCATGAGTTTCATTTAGTTCTGAAATAAAAATTTACGGCTGTTCTCTCAGCTGAGCTGATACAAGTGTAAGGGCGGAATTGACTTCACACCTGCTCTAGCATAAAAAGAAGCCTCCCTGTGACTTCTTTAAACTGTTCACAGAGCAGAAGAAGGAAGAGAACTCACTATTCCTACAACTGTAACCAAACGGTAATGCGAACAAGAAGGCAGCTGCTCTATAAATGAGCTCTAACGTGCTGATACTGTCCACACCTAGATGCCCTCCCTAAGTTACCTGTGTTCCTCAAGGTAGAATGTGGTTGTAGAAATGTAGTTGGTTGCAAAGGCAGTGGATCAACATTAACACTGGCAAGTGTACATGTGGGAAAATCTTTACATTTGCTAGGCCATTTAGCTGTTCAAGTCATGGTCCGTTAGTCAGGCAAAGTACAATGGCTTTTCTGAGTGCTTTAGTTAAGGGGCAGGATGTGTAAAGTAGTGTACACTTAGGTGGATAATTAATAATTAGTGTAGGCTTGGAAGGCTGTAATATAATACATAAATTTCAGCACCTGTTAAAGTTTTATCAGACCAGGTCACCTTTTCTTACAATGAAGGGGTATTCCTATAGAAAAAATGCTCCCAGTACACGGGAAAATAATGATGACTAAGGGAGGGCAGGTCTTTATAGAAAACCCTGTTTCTATGGTCATTGTGATTAGGCAGCACATTTTAGCGGTCAAATTTAAATAGCATCCCTATACAATACTGTCTTGTATGGGTGTGACTGCAGATGACAAACCGTTTGGGTGAATTCTAGTATTTGGAGACTTAACTTGCCGGAGAAGCTCCCGCCATTTGCATCCCCACATTAGCCCCCACAAAACAACGGGGGTTGTTCATTTCATAACTTCATTGCAAGTAAATATTCAGAGGGAGAAACTTTTCTAGAGGCGAGTTGGAAGGGGTAGAAAAGATAAGATAGAAATCCTCAGTCCAGTTTTCGGCTTGGCTGTATCCTGAGCAGTTTTTATACCTCATGTCTTAGCTGTCTTGATTTTTAAGGAGAGGAAGTGCTCCCTTACAGCAGTGAGGAAAAGGGCAAATTACATATTTGTGAAAGCAAAGCAGAATATCTTGCTGCTTTAAAAGTTTGATTAGCTTCTTGATAAATAAAATTAATGTGTTATAAGAGCGGCTGCAATCATATGGTACTCAGTATATGTATTTTTTAAACCAACTATTTGTACTAGAAGCTAACCAAATAATAAACTTCAACACTCAAATTAAATTAATTTTTGGTTCATTCTTTCATTCATCCAACAAATACTTATGGAAGTCTGTGCCACACAGGTCCCCTGTTAAGTAACCAGACAGTGACATGCTACTTTTCTTGCCTTCAGCATAGCCCGTAGTCTAAGGAAGGAAATAGATTGGTATTAGATAATTATAAATCAGGGCATTAGTGAAGTAATCGATATATGCACAGGGTGCTATTGGATTATACATCTGGGCTACGAGCCATCAGCTTCCTCATAATAATGGCTAAAATGTGTTGGTGCTCACTGAGTACTTGTCATCTGCTAAGTACTTACACATATTATCTTGTTTGCTTCTTACAATAAACCTCTTTGATAGGTATTGTCATTCCCATTTACAGGGGACAATTGAGGATCAGAGAGATCAGGTTGTCTGGTGGTGTGTAGCAGAGTCCAGATTCGAACCTGTATCTGCTGAACTCCAAAGCTCTTGTTCCTAACCACCCTGCACTGCCTCACTTGTAGAGAATTTGGAAAGAACTCCCAGAGGTACAATCTCAGTCAAGCATGTGTTCAGCTACAGCTAATAAAATACCTGATAATAGCAGGTTAGTCAAATAAGGATGGCTTTTCATCCCCTCACTTAAGGGGATGCCTGGCGGTAGCAGCTCATCTGTAAGGATTCAGCACCTCAGTGTTGCCATCTTTCCTTTCTGATCTCCTCAGCATGCTGATTTTTATTCTTTAGCTTTTAGGGTGTGTAATATGGGAAGCAGAGTAAGGTTATGGGGGATTAAGATTGTAAATTCAGTTTTGGGAAATAATGAATTATTGAGATGTCTATGGGTGGATTGATTTGTGGTTCTGGGCTGCAGATTTGGCATGCAGTATTCCATATTTGGTAATAGAAGTCATGGGAATGGATAACAAAAAGAGGGGAAACTGATCTTATTTTCCGATTAATTATTTTTTTCTGAAATATCTTAAATTGATCTGTCTCATCATTTTCTTCCCTACAAATTTGGCATTAAAAAAAAAACTCTGGATAATTCATGATTTGGTCACATAATTGTTTTCAGTGTTATATTTAATCACTCATCCTTAATATGCTATTTTAAAATTCTTTCTTTTTATCTTCCTCCCTCCCTACTTCCTTTCACTAAAATTGGCTAAAATGAAACTAGTTTCAGAGCAATGGTTCTTCTGTGATCAATGGAAGAGGCAAATACGATTCTTCTTTTTGAGTTGTGTTATTAGTCAAATTTTTTAGGTAATAAATAGGATATGATGATAAATAAAATTGCTGTTGACTGGCTACATTGTTGGGCAAAGTAAGAAAAGAACTAAAATCAAATAAACAACAATAACTAAAATCTTAAAATTACCTGGACAAAAGTCCTAGGTATCCCTTCACTTACACATACTTTTAAGATAGAAATTACAAGGCAAGTCAGATGTTAAATTATAAGTGATAAAGGTTAAATGAAAATTTGCATAACACTAAAGATAAATTTAGAGGTAATTATTTCCTTTAGAGAGGGTTTGCTAAAGGATGACTTTAGATTTAGTGTGTGAAAATTAGGATCATGACAACTTTTCAGGAACACAGTTCTGTGACAAAAAGACCCCTGAAGCCCTAACTGGTTTGGCTCAGTGGATAGAGCGTTGGCCTGCGGACTGAAGGGTCCCAGGTTCGATTCCGGTCAAGGGCATGTACCTTGGTTGTGGGCACATCCCCAGTCGGGGGCGTGCAGGAGGCAGCTGATCGATGTCTCTCTCTCATTGATGTTTCTAACTCTCTATCCCTCTCCTCTCTGTAAAAAATCAATAAAATATTTTAAAAAAAGACCCCTAAAGAGTCATGTGTGAGCTCTTAAGGAAGTTTTAAGGATGGGATCCTTCTGTAGAATATTAAGCTGGAAGCTAGGCCTTCTCAAAGAAAGAGAACGGGTTAACATCCAGCAGCCTGTTTTATAACCAAGCAATGGGTCCTCATACAAGGTCTAGGTTGACCAAGCCAAGGTTTGGTCATATTCACAAAAGCACAAATGATACATAACAAAAGTCAACCTATAATGGTTTATCACACCAGTGTGCAGAACTTCTGTAGACTCAGGCTGCAAATGTCCCTCCATACACCTAGCTTCTGTTCTGGTCATTTGCTCCTGTGTAGATTTTGATCTGGTGCTATCAGGAGAGGGAAGGCAGCCATGGTGAGAGTGGAATTTTCAGTTTCACTATATCTGATTATTTGTAAGGCATGAGAGATGGTTTGTTGGATAGGGAACATTCAAATTTTGTCTGCAGCTTTTAAAAGCCATTATGACTTCTACATGTGATTTGTAGTGGCACCTATTGCTACTGCTGTATCTCAAATGAGCCTAGACTGGTGGTAATGGCCAGAAACTGGGGGGGCTGTAGAATTTATTCAACTATTTCCCTTTTCTAAACCAAAGTAAGATTATATTTTTCACTTTCATAGGCAGACAAATTAAGGTCTTTAAAACCTACTGCCCACCCCCCCCCTTTTCTTTTTTCAGATAACCTGTGGCAAATAGCTTATTGGTTTTCTGTAGAACTGCCTTGTTTTAAAAATCAAATTGATGAACAACTTGATTCTGCCTGCAGAGCAAAGCTATCTGCCTTTTGAGAAAATCTAGATGGCTAAATTGAAAGCACGTTCTGCACATGGTTTAGCAGTTAGTAGCCTGGAAAATGACCCAATAGCCAAGATAGTTTTTTTTTTTTAATCTTCCTTGTAAGTGCTTGTTTAAAGTTTAAGCCGGTAATTGACTATTTTCTACATTGTTCATTGTTAATTATTTTCAGGCTATTATAGTTTGATAAATACATTGCTTGCTAAGTTGAGTCAGTGGAGAAACATTAGTGCTATAAGACAATCCAGTTAAATATGGTGCTCAAAAGCATTACCAATTAGGCCAGATCACCATGATTCTTAGTGATCCTAGGAAAGTCACTTCTATTTGTGCAAATTTTCATGTATCTAAAGTGGGTATGATGCCGTGCTGGTTGGTTGTTGGTATTGTTGTTTTTTGATAAAAGGGCAGAACATAAAAAGACACTATGCTGTGGCCTGCTGAACAGTTTCTACTGGTTGGAGGCTACATTATTCAATATTATTATTTAGCTCCCTCAGTCTTTTCCACATCAGAGGGGCAAAATCTTTACTATTTCGCACTTTTATCATATTTATCAGCTGGTATCTGCCAGAGAGCTCAAGCTGTTCTATTTTTCATATACATATATGTTTGTATTGATTTCAGAGAGGAAGGGAGAGGAGAGAGTTAGAAACATCAATGATGAGAGAGAATCGTTGATCGGCTGCCTCCTGCACGCCCCACACTGGGGATCAAGCCCGCAACCTGGGCATGTGCCCTGACTGGGAATCGAACTGTGACCTCCAGGTTCATAGGTAGATGCTCAACTACTGAGCCATATTGGCCAGGCTCAAGCTGTTCTATTTTGTATAGTTTATATTTCAGAAATTTTAACACATGCAATAGATGGGTATGATAAGCACTGATTAGCATTCATTCCTTAATTTTTTAGTTTAGAAGAAATGGACATTACTTGAAATTACAGGTACAAGCTAATACTAGCTAATGATTAAAGGTCACAAAAATTATAATGGAAAAGGAGTTAAATTTTGTCTATTAGGTAGGTAGTAAGGACCATTAGAATATGGATATGATGGGAAAAACAATAACGTAGATAAAATGTGGTTTATCTGTGTATGATACAGAAAGAAAAATAATGGTTGGGAATGTACTGAATGTAGCTTAAGCTATTTATCATTATGTACCAGGAAACTTACATAAAACTACTCTTGATTAAGTTTTATGTGAAACAAAGGGTATGATTGGAAGTGTAGAATTGGAGCGTATTTTAGGAGCATGATGACAATCCAGCTAAAGGCTTTAGCAAGTCTGTGGTTGAACTAGAGAAGGAAAAGAAAGAGCTGGGATTTGTTATGCAAATTTGCAACACATGTAGGAGTTGGACCTAATGGATTGTTGCACTAGATTTGGTCATCAAATGATGCTTTTCATAGCAAATATTATCTGAGCCATTAATCTAAACATTGAGAAATGCAGAACGCGTGTAGGCAGAACTGCAGTCTTCCTGTCCCTTGAAACAAAATTTACTGCTCTTGAACTTTAGACTCTATAAAGGAGGATGGGGAAAAGAGGGTAAGTAGTGAAAGGGAAAGCACCTGGAGTGTGCAGGGCATGCATACTTAGAGATAAATTCAGTAAGCAGATGCCCAAAAGTTCAGGATATTCCAACTACCAGGCAAACAGGATGGGAAACTGATAAGCACAAAGCAATTATTTATTAAGAGGAACAGTTGACATCAAGTCTTATAGAGGAGGAGACTGGCATGGTTACAGGAAGATACTAAAAATACTAACCACGTCCCAAAGTTAAGAGTGGAAAAAGGAAGAAAGACTACCTCTGAAATGATGGTAAATAATAATGAGTTACTTCTGAAAGCACCTAAAGAACAGGAGATCTGAAAAGTGGTTTGTCAAGCCCCAAAGAGATAGAATGGGAAATTTATTAACAGACAATGAAGACCCTACTAAAAAATAAATGAATTTTTCACCCCAGTGTTCACAAAAGAGAATGGGAGACAGATGCTAAAAACAGACATAAATTTCCCAAGGGAGAATGAAGAAATATAAAAGAAATGAGAATCTTGCCAAAATAAGTGAGCAGGAGTGAGAAGAAAAAATAGAAAACCCTAAAATTTAGCAGTTGTCACCTAAAAATCTTGAAAAGGTAAGAATGAAGAAGAAGCTTAGAAAGAGAAGAAAAATAACTATATTTTGTGGAATGGTTGGCAATAATTTTGTTGACTTATTTTATCTAGTTAATTCATTAGCTTATTTGAAATTTACCCTTAAAGGGAATAAGCTAGTGTACTTAAAAAATATCTTTGGACCTTTGAATAACCAAAACACCTTTTTTTGTCCCCCAAATTCACAGTCTAAGAGTTACCTCACTATGCCCAGTGTTTAATGTTTATTAAATATTTGTTAAGTGTTTATTAAGTCTTATTATTTTTTCCAGGGTATTCACTGAGTCACTGATTCAGCCAGATTTATTGGATATTTCTTAGTGCTAGACATGTGCTAGATCCTGAAATGCAGCACTGGAAAAGACAGACCTGCCTTAGGGTATTTGAAGTTCCTTCTCCCTCACTCCTATAAACAACCCGACCTCATGCCAGGCAAAGAAAGGCCACTGATTCATTTTGTTATCACTTCCGGTCTTATTTTTGACTGGCTTCTTGACGCCGAATGTCTGGAGAAGGGTGCCCTCTTCTTTTTGCTGGGCTGTGCTCAGTGTGGTGCCTGCTTCCTTTTCTTAGGCCTCAGATGTGCATCCCTCTTTCCAAGATCTCTAGTCTCCCCAGGGACCCAAACCAAACTTCTTGCTTGTTGCTCCTGCCCGTGAATGGATTTAGGAATCCTTGACCTCCTGCTGCTCTTTCGAGATTCATAGAGTTCTTGCCTTGAGCTGGCAGAGGCTGCACTTTCAAATGTACATTTTCCTTTCTCCATTTACTCCACCTCCTGCATTTGGACCTGATGTGCACACACCTCCCATCCCATGATAACAGCTATTGTTTCCCTTTGGGATACCCCATTCCCCACTCTTTGCCTTCATAAACTTTAGGGTCTAGTAATCCTCACTTACTAATAAGACTTTTCCATTTCTGTTCCCAGAATTAAACTTTCTTTGCTCTGTATTCAAAGATTAATTTAAGACACTCATTAATGCAAATACTGTTGTGAAGAGGGCTTCACTGTGGTCAATTCTTTCCACCTTCCAATATTGCTTTAGTTGCTACCTAAGAATGGAATAAAAGAGGTGTTTCAGGACATTATTTCTGAGCATGTAGGAGAAGGACAAAGAAACTTTCACTCACTGCAGTATTTGTCTAACAGTATCTTGTCCCCAAAGCCTAAAGAAATTCTAAATAAAATTAATCTCCAGAGCCATCAAGACTGTAGGAACAGACCTCCTGTGAGCTCTTACTTCTCTGATGTAGTTGCTCTGTGTTTAAGTGTCTCTGAAAGCTGGTTTTCTTAAGTCCATCCATAAAAGAAAGATCAACTAAGCTACATTACTATTTCTTAGGTCATTTTTTCAACTTTTATATAGAGCCAATTTCAGTTTGATTGGTTATTGCCCTGAGAATAGTTCATTATTTTGGGGACTGCCAGACTTGGGCGAGTCTGCTGTTCCATTGAGGGGACTAACATGAATGAGACAGCTACAAACATGGCAACACCAGTCCCACCTGCAAGTGCAATGGAAGCAAGAGCTGGGCTGAGGATGCCAGCAAGAAGCTTTGGTACATTTTGAATATTGTTTTATCCCACTATTTCCTAATGCTCTTGTATATTTGATAATGTATATCTGATGAATAACATTATTTAGCTCTCAATCCATGGTTCCTGAACTCCATAAATAAATATGGCCACATCTTGTAGATCTTCAGCCTTTCTTGCTGTCCATCTGAGTTACCTCTGAGCCATTGACATAATATTGATGCCTGGGCTCCACCTGCAGACATTCTGTGTTCGGAGGTCTGAGGTCTGGGCTGGAATCCAGGCATCAAATGTAAATGTGCATTTGGTGATGCTGATGTCATGCCGGGTTTGAGAATCTTACCTACACTTTGCTTCAAAGAACTGTCATTCTAGTTTCCAAAATGATTCATTTCTCTTCATCTGAGTACTTATTTTTAAATCCTTCTATTTCTTTTTCACTCAGTAAAAGTGAGTCATCACCTATTTAGCACCTAACTACCATCAAGATATTTTCATGCCATAAACTAATACCTTTTTTAGGTCAAAGAACATAGTAATTTTTAATGCGTTAAAATAGTGCATACTTCCAGAAAGGCTGACATGATCTCTATTTTTTATTTGTCCTTCAAGTTGATAGGCTTAGCCTAATGACATTGAAGGTTTGCCTCTGTAATGGTGACGTGAGTGGCAGATATTCGTTGTTGTAGATTCACAATTAAACATTGTGTGTATGCAGTGGGAATGATTTTCCTTGTATTGCAGAAAAATTGTTAATGTATTTTTACTAATTTAGAGGAAAGACAAGCCATATTAGAGAAAAGTCTGCACTATAAATATTTCAAAAAGAACATTCATTTGTTAGTTTTTATAATATACAGCTAAGATTAAATGACATTAAGTAGGGAAGCTTTGTCTTATGCAGAAGAATTTGGCAATAGCTAAGAATGCAGTGAAATTAGCCTTGAATTGATTGTAGGCAAGTACGTTTTTCTCAAGGACTTGGGCAATTTCGTTATATTTGTAATATTAATTCAGCTGTTGAGTACAACCTAATGTACACAGTAAAATATATTTTTAAGACTAACTGTTCGATAAAAGGAACACAAACCCCAAGTTGTTATAATTGATTTAATGAAATTTTTAAAAATAATCTATGAAATGGTGAGATAGATAGTTAAGGATATTTTGTTGTACATTCTATTACCTTTGGGATGATAGAGCTGCTTTTGTCTAGTTTGGCTTTTTCATACATGCAATAGTTTGCTCACATTATGGGTGCAGAGCTGACTCCAAGCTGCTCATAGCTGTAGTTTCATAGCTGCTCATATGAGGCTCCAGGTAACATGTTGCCACGGTAGTAGATAGACTTTTTTTCTTCTTCTGTTGAATTCTGAATATTTAACTTAATAAAATTAAAATGCAGAGAGAAAACTCAGTCTTCTATCTGTTTTGTAATTTTATGGCTCAAAGTTAAAGAAAATGTATGGAGCCCTAAACCGTTTGGCTCAGTGGATAGAGCATCAGCCTGCGGACTGAAAGGTCCCAGGTTCGATTCGGGTCAAGGGCATGTACCTTGGTTGCGGGCACATCCCCAGTAGGAGGTGTGCAGGAGGCAGCAGATCGATGTTTCTCTCTCATCGATGTTTCCAACTCTCTATCCCTCTCCCTTCCTCTCTGTGAAAAATCAATAAAATATATTAATAAAAAAAGAAAATGTATGGAATTTAGGTATTGACTTGTCTTTGTACAAAATGGATACTAGTATATTTCATTTTGCCATTGACATTATCAACAACTTTTCTTATTTAGAATTCTTGGCAAGTTTAAAATGAAATGTAACCTTCAGAGAGAGTTAAAGTTCTTGTACTGTATTTGAATGAATAAAATGGTTAAATCATTAATCACGTGAAATTATTTCCCAGAATATTAATAACCATTTCTTTACCCACAAACTTCTTTTTTGATCATAGAATCTTTTTAAAAAATATGTTTTTATTGATTTTAGAGAAAGGAAGTGAAAGGGAGAGAGAACGAGAAACATCAATTGGCTGCCTCCTGCATGCCCCCTACTGGGGATGGAGCACGCAACCCCCAGCACGTGCTCTGGTGACCTTTTGGTACAAGGGACAATGCTCAATCAACTGAGCCATATTGGCCAGGGCTAATCATAGAATCAGATTTAAAAGTGAGGATTTATTTCCACTGTTAATAGGCCAAGAATACCTACAGCTTATGGAAAGGTTAACAAAATATTGCTAATTAAATTTTATATTGTTTGTAAGTTTATTTAACTTGTATCGTATGTACTGATTGGTATCAATTTCTCTGTATATAGACATATGCTTCTTATGGTTCTTTCAGATATTTGTGTTCAGTCTTTAAGTGGTTCATTAATTCCCTTCATCAAATATTTATTGAACACCAGGTTTTTGCCAAATACTTGGCATGGCTTGGTGGTGAGAATACACACTTGAATATACCACATACTTGGAGTTGACTTTCTATCACAAGAAAGACACAGGAAGTAAACAGGTCCAAGAGAAGTACAGGGTTCTATGGGAGCCCTAGCAGGAAGGGACATAGCCGAGAGGAGGCTGGGGAAGTTGGCATTTAAGTTCAGACCTGAATGATCTGAAGGAGATCGTCAGGCAAAGGGAGCTGGTGAAGGGATGAGATGGGAGTTTTCCAGGCCTAGGGAGTTACGTTTGCAGAAGGCTAGAATAAAGGAAGGATTGGACATTTCTTTCTGAGTGCTGTAAGAGGGAGAGTGTGAGGACTAGCTTCTCCATAGCTACGAGAGCCAGCCGTGCAGGGTCTTACAAGCCGTGTTAAACATGCCATTCATTCAGCAGATATGTGATCAGACTATGTTATGTGCCAGGCACTAGGGACACATCAGGAAGCAAAGCAGGAACGATCGCTTGCCCTTGTGGAGCTTTTATTCCAGTGGGCAGAGACAGCCGATAAACACGCTGCTAGTGGTTTTGAAAGCAGGCCAGAAGCATGTGTAGTCCAAATGGTTACAGTCTCAGCATTTGCCAATATCTTTGGGCCAAATCAAAGAATATTTAATAAAAATAACTTTGCAATCATTTTCAGTTCAGGTCTGATAGGCTGCAGATAGATTTATTGATAACTCAATATATTTGCAGGGAAAGTTGGAGGCTACCTATAATTTATATTTATTGATCACTCACTCTGTGCCAGGCACTGGGCTAAGCAATGAGCATATCATAGTGAGGAAAATTACTGAAGTTCACTGCAGTCAGTATTTCTAGTTCATTACACAGATGCTCCTTGAGAGTCCATGGCTTATTTGTAATGTTAGATGAGAATACTTGAGAGCTGATCAGTAAGGAGGGGTTGTCTCATATTCCTGTTTTTAAAACTCAGTACCGGGACCAGAATTCTTCCTTGTATCATTTTGACAATCTCACTAAACAGAAAAAAAATGCTTGCTTTTTTTCTTTTACCATGCAAACAAACAAACATTATACACAGTGATTGAAACTAGACATTTGCTTGTCATTCAAAATTAATGATTTGTAATTAAGTAAGTTTTAGTGTGGTTGAATACTTTTTTGGTGGAATTAATAAGGAGCAAAAACAGTACTAGAAGTCAGTGTATAGAAGCAGAAGGAGAAAGATAGCTGAGCATAGTGAATGAAGAAAAGATTTGTTCGAGTTTGTCCTACAATTGTAAGAGCATTGAATGAAAATATGTGATGTGTGAAAGGTATTTGAAAAACTTATTTTACTCTGGAAATCTTAGCCTGATTTGTTTTATTTCCTTTAGAATAAAAGTTGCAAGTGGGTAGGAATTATGTCTTTAAATGTTAGCCTATAAAGAACTGGAAAACTACTCAAGGGTAACAGCTGAAGAGGAAATGGCTCTGTCAGCGTCATGCACATGGATGATTGGGCACATGAGGGACCAAGCAGAGAGAGAGGTGCAGAGGGAAGAGGTCGTAAAGCAAGGAGGCTTGTTTGGAACTAAAATATAGTAATAGCAAAGCAAAAGCTTTGGGAACCACCGAGGTGATATGTTTTTCCTCTTAACATAGTACAATTATGTACAACTGAAAATGTGTGGTGTTTCTTGCACAGACATTACTGTCATCAGCAGCATACACAGTTGGATGTATTTGGAGAAACAGTTAATCATATGGTTCTCTGTTCTCTTTCCATGTCACCAGAGGCATGCATTTTCAAAACAGCCCAGATTAAGGTCCAATCTTTAGATATGTGATACAAATATGAAGCTGACTTGTTCACATAAGAGCAAATTAAATCCATGCTCCATCAGTATTAAATGGTAAATAACGAGAGTGACCTTTGTCCAGCAACATCCATAATGCTTGTTGCTAATGTCCGTAATGTGTATCAGTATCCTAATGTGGTAACAATAACCACTGGTGATTTGCTCTTACAGTGTGCCAAACACTGTGCTGTTAGTTGCATATTTTATCTTACAACAAAATGATCCTCATTTTGCAAATAAGCAAAGTGAGGGACAGATAGTGTAAAATAATCCGGATGAAGGGGGCAGTTCTAGTTGGTTAGTGATTTACAGTCCTGTCAGACTCTGAAGCGAGTGGTCTAAACCAGCAGACCTGAATGCTTCCCTGGCAGTGCAGGTAGATGGAACAGGTAAAAGTATTAGAAGTAACTGTAAGAGATTAGATGTAAACACAAAAGGGGGGGTTAAGGGACCACACCGTGATTGCTGGACTTTTTTTCTTTCTTTCTTTCTTTTTTTTTAAACTTTATAGCACACTGTGAAGCTTCAATAATAAAGAAAAGACCATACAGGAAGAAGGGTTAAGGTTGACAAACATCAAGGGAAAATATCATCATTATTTTGCCTTTCTTATTGACTTTCACAACGTATTGACTTTCCAAGCTGTTAGACCCTCTGCCATTCTGTATTCTATACCCTCTTGCTTCCCTAGCTGACCCTTTGACTTTAGTTGTCCCATGGTCCATGAGCAATTTTGAATATCCATTTGTGTCATGTTAGGATTTGTTGAAATCAAAGAAGCATTAGATCTTGGGAGAACACCTCGGTACGTCCAGTCTAACTGTGATTGTCCTTAGTCTGTTGGTGGAGATGACTTGAGTCTAACTCATTCTTTCTCTTATCATCACCTACCACTGGCTATCTTTTTGCTCCTGGTCTTCACTGTTCAATCCTAGTTCACCACTGTAAATGGATCCAGTAGTCCTCAGAAGAGAAAAGTTGTAGAAAAGAAAGTGGCAACAAAGTGAAGTAGGGGTCCTAAAATTTTAGGAAAGATGTCAGACTTTGCAAATGTGTTGCTTGATTTGAGGTAGTTGATCTTAGAACACCTGCCACTAACCTTCAACTGCCTTCTTCTTCTCTCATGTGTAGAAGAAAATGTGCCCCTTCTTAATTCGCTTGTCAACCCTCAACATTTGCATGCAAGCTTGTTATAACTCTCTTGTCCTGGGATCTTTTCTAAGAAATTGTTCAGTTTCTCTTTCCTTTCATCATCTTTTGTCCCCTGACTCCTTTCCCTCTATGTAAAACTGTGCAGGTAGGTCTTTTACTCTGGCAATGGTTGTCAAAGTGTGGTTTACACATCACTTCAATTCTCTTGGGGTGATGTTAAAATAGGGACACACTTCAGGCCTACGAATCAGCACCCCTCACTAGGGTATAGTTCAAGAGTTTTTCTGAAACTACATATTCTCAAAGGTAGTTTGCCAAATTCTGAGGTAGCACAACTTCAAATCCTATGTTCTTTCCTACTCTAGTATTTTTATCTTCTGAAACCCAGCACCTCCCTCAATATCCACAATGTCAGAATTAACTCTTTCCGTTCTTCTTACCACTCTTTTCTTTTATTATTTGCTTTCCTCTTTTATTCTTGTAAGTATAGGGATTGGAAGAGCTTAGAGTTTGGTGTTAGAGTGGGATTTGACTTCCAGCTTGATTATTTAGCAACTGTAGATATTGGACTATTCATTCATCTTCAGTAGGACTCTGTTCTGGAGATTTACATGGCTAGCAAGTGGCATTTTTATTTTGGGAGCCCAAACAGTTCTCTGTTCTAAGAATTTGCCTTTCCCAATTTGCTGTGAAAAACTTAGAAATTACACGTTTTGCCAGGGTTGTGGTCCCTGAGTAAGAGCCAGAAGATGAACTGCCTTTTACCCATTCTGCCACCCCTACATACCCATGGTCCTTTCCTACAACAAATCATGGTCAGTTTGGCATGGCAAGTCTTGGAAGAGAGATATTTTCTCTAGTGAGCCAGAAAATGCAACAGGATCTGTCTGAGATTGATGGAGATAAGTGTTTGATCCAATTTACACTTTGCCAGAAAAATATTTTTTCTTGACAGCTGGAGAGATCAAAGATCTAAAACTGTGGATATAGGGTGATGAATGTTCTAATGTTAATATTTTATGAATAATATAGTGCCATTTAAGGTCAACATGTTGTAATTCCCACTGTCTGGGAAACTCCAGCCAGCCATGTGCGGAGAGAGGAATTCCAAGCACAGAAGTCTTCACTCCAAGGAGACAGGCAGTCATTACCTGCCTGTGAATAGTTGAGCAGGCCAACCTTTAATAGCCTGTGATAGATCATGTCAAGATACAGTGGAATCCGCAGGTTTTTGCAATGGGGGCTAAATCATCTGAATTGAGGAAGACTTACTGATGAGTCAGTTCGATAAATGGGATTTTCAAGTATTATCATGGAAGAGGAGGACATTTCTTCTTGAGTGAGAGCAATATGATGGCACAATTACCCATTACCAAGAAGAGGTACATACTTTGTCCTAAGCCCGGGCATGAGTAGCCATTCATGTTGTGCAAAAACATGTCAGGACTTGTGGCTTCTGTAGGGACGCCCAGATGGAGGAGAAGACTCTATGAAATGCATTGTCCTGGTGTCGCCGCTGGGTGTGGCCCTGGGCTTGGCAGGGGTGGGCAAACTTTTTGACTCGAGGGCCACAATAGGTTCTTAAACTGGACCGGAGGGCCGGAACAAAAGCATGGATGGAGTGTTTGTGTGAACTAATATAAATTCAAAGTAAACATCATTACATAAAAGGGTATGGTCTTTTTTTTTTAGTTTTATTCATTTCAAATGGGCCGGATCCGGCCCGCGTGCCGTAGTTTGCCCACGGCTGGGTTAGAGAGATTCAGCCACCACATGAGGTTTTTTCTTGCTTTGGACAACCTTGCTTAGCATTGATTTTTAGTTACATGCTTTCTGAGAGCCTTTTGTGGTTCTTATTTTTACTATGGATATATTTACTGATTTAAAACATTTCCATTGTAGCTTTTCATTCACAAAAGATATTTAATATCCTTATATTTTACAGATTTTACTTAATTAGATTTTAATTTTTTCCCCATTTATATTTCTCTTATATAAGTTTTTCTACTTTTTTATTGTTTGTTTTTATCAGGTTAGTCCATTGCTGTATGCATTCCCCCTTCTCCTGGGTAGAACTCTCATTGATTCACCAAATATCTCTCCATTATGAATCAGGACGTTCACAGGGTAAAAAGCTCTTCTAGCTTATAAGGCTCAAATTAAGGGGTCATGATTATTTCTTCACAACAAACATTATTCATCCTCTTAATTTCGACTTATAGCCTAAAATCCATGGTCTGTAATGAAACAGAGGTAATTTCTCTGAGTCTTACTTCTCATCTTAAAAATAAAGATAATGCTAGCCCTGGCTGATGTGGCTCAGGTGGTTGATCATCATCCGATACACTAACCGGTTCGATTTTCTGTCATGGCACATGCCCAGGTTTGGGGCTGGATCTCCAGTAGGGGGTTTCAGGGGACAGCAGATTGATGTTTCTCTTTCTCTCTCCCTCTTCCTTCATCTCTCTCTAAAAAATCAATAAGAACATATCTTAAAAAATGAAGATAATGCTATCTACCTCAGAACATTGTAGTGAAGATTAAATGAGATATATACATCTAGCACATGAGCTGGAAATAGAAGATTCTTACAAATCTAATTTCATTTATTCTTCAATTTCTGTAAAAGTCCAGGGAACATTAGTAAGTGTCTCGTTGCAAAAGGAGAAGATCGTGATTTTGGTGTGAAGTTTGAAGTACTTTTAAACCATTCAAGTGAAGATATCAAGTAGCTGGTTCAAAGTTAAGGATGAAAAGCTCAGAAAAGGCCAAGCAAAAGGCCTACAACTGAAGGAACCTTTAGCATATCGATGCCAGTTGAAGGTACAAGACTGTATGGCGTCTACACAACAAGTGGACTCGGGCCCAGCATTTGAAGGATTCTCAACCCTTAAAAAAGCCTTTGGGTGAGAATGAAAGAGAATGCCCAAGGCGTAGGAGAAAAAGGAAATGTGATGACATCAAGCAGATTTTTATAAGAAAGGGGATATGAGTATCTTTTTTATTGCTATGGGTGATGAGAGTTAAGCATTGTCTATTGGCTCTAACAACTTAGTGGTCATCGTTGACATGTTCTTGGAGGAATCATGGGGTAGGAAGACTACTCCCCATTCCCCAGAACTAAATTATCTTTCCTCTTACCTGGCAATGTTTTCATCTTATATATTTCTAATGTGAATTTTCCTCTATGATTGGTAACGGTAGTTGTTTGTACTTAGCTTCATTCCCATAATAAATGATTAGTTTCCTGAAGAAAGAGGTCGTGCAAAGTACCATGTAAATTACACCTAGTAAGTATTTAATAGTTCAGTCTTAGAATCATTGGTTCTAAATAACAAGGCATGTTTGTCCGTTTATCCATTCATCATTTATTCACTAAACATTTGTTTATTTAACAACTCCATACCACGTGTCAGGCACTATTTTAGTTGCATATTTAACAACTCCATACCATGTGTCACCACTATACGGTATCTAAATATAGTGGTGAACAAAAGATATTCCCTTTCTGTATGAAAGTTACATTGAGGTGGAGATAGATGATAAAAAATACATGTATATTCTGAGTACCTTTAATGTCTTAACTTACTTATTCCTCAGAATAAGCATTCATGACGTAGATGTTATTACTAGTCCTATTTTATCGGTGAGAAAATGGAGGCTCCAAGACATTCAGTACCTTTCAGGGTCATCAATTCAGTAGGGGTGGATCTGGGATTCACACCAGGCACTCTGTCTCCCAAATCCATGCTGTTAATTACCCCACTGCACTCACTGCAAAGTGTTTGGCACAAACTAAATTATAACCATCATTATGATTACTATTAATGTTATTAATAGTAGTTATTTCTCAGCCTAGCAATTGTTTACTCCAGTTCAGATGAGGAAACAGATACATGACTAATTATTGGCAAATGTAATTTAGAAGCCTAGGTTCTATGCTTCCAAGCCAATATTTCCCCTCATATAGTGCCCCTTCTTTAAGAGAGGGAGTGTGTAAAGGGAGGAAGAGGAAAAAGGAAGAAGGAAGAATGAAGGAATGGGCAAAGAGAAGGGAAGATATGTGGAAGAGATGTAGGAAGGACGTAAACCTTTTTGATTTGGGTTTTTGATGTTACCAAACTATGCCTTATTTTTCAAGTTTTTTTTTTTTTTTGTTCTCTGTATTCTCGAGTCTAGAGCAGTGGTTCTCAACCTTCTGGCCCTTTAAATACAGTTCCTCATGTTGTGACCCAACCATAAAATTATTTTCGTTGCTACTTCATAACTGTAATGTTGCTACTGTTATGAATCGTAATGTAAATATCTGATATGCAGGATGGTCTTAGGCGACCCCTGTGAAAGGGTTGTTTGACCGCCAAAGGGGTTGCGATCCACAGGTTGAGAACCGCTGCTCTAGAGGAAATCTTTAAGTTAAAGATATTTCCATACACAATAATTATATTCCATTTCATGGACTAGCAAAAAATAATTCAGGGCTAGAAGACTCTAGCTATTTAAAAGACTTTATTTTGGAAAGGATATTATTACTGGCATTTATATTGGGAGGCATTGGTTGGAAGATAGAAGCTTTGTTTACCAACAGCCAAGTCTTTGAAGGGTGTGTGTGTGTGTGTGTGTGTGTGTGTGTGTGTGTATGTGATATGTGTAGTAGTACATACTTATATCCTAGTAATATTGAATTTACTTTGTATATACTACTTGGGAAAGAAACATTTTTCTGTGGTTGGGGAGTTTTTGTACTTATATGCACGGCTGCTGTATTAGAAAGCACCATATTTAAGCATCACAAATATATACTAAATAAGGGACAGATGCACAAGGAATTTTAGCAGAGTTTTTCTAAATGGCAAATAATTAGAGGGGAACATATGCCTATGGGCAGCAAAGGATGAAGTGAGGTACCAGGAATTTTAAAAGGGAGATAGAAATGCATATTGTAGAATGCAGTCACTCTCAAGGATGTTTAAGCCTAGAGGGTGTTCTCTCCCAAAGTTTTCTGTTTTTTGGGTTCTGACATTAAATTTTGTTCTCTCTCTGTACCTATATTCCCCAAAGAAATTGATCATGCTAATCATTCCAAAATGGAACAGATTTTCATTCAAACCTCACTTTTCAATGACTTTGTGGTTTGCATGTCTTTCTCCTCCCTCCCCAGGGCCTTGTCCTTTCACAGGACTGCCAGGATATGACATTTCAGAACAGTGTCATTCCTCGTTTATTTATTATTTATAGCCCATCTACTTCTAAAAGGTAGCCTACCAATAAAAGACACCTATGAACGTGATGTTTTTTCTTCATGTGCATTTTAGGATGGACGTGGCCCTCCTTTAGAACA
>NW_005871084.1:555746-638246 GCF_000147115.1 Myotis lucifugus | reverse complement strand
AAGTACAGAGTAACCACTCAAGATGATGTTTCCCTTTTTTTTTCTTTTAAAGCACTTCCTGCTGTGATTGGTCCCCCGCCCCTCGCCCCCCCCCCAAAAAAAAACAAACAAAAACCAACAACCCTGTATTTGGGGCTCAATTAAAATCTGTGGCTTTAGGCACTTTGCTGCTATTGTCAAAACCACATCTGATGAAATCTTTGACCACTTCTAATATGTGTGAATGAGGAAGTGATGGCAGAAGTGAAGGAACACGTGTCAACCTGCAGGTTAGTTTTGGAGAAACAGATTATTTTAATTTTATAAGCTCAGGGTTCCACTGGCTTTGATAAACTCACTGTTCGTTTTTTTCCCCCACCAAAGTCATAAACGTTTGCTAACTCATTCTTCCCTCAGTAATGCCTAGCATGGTGTTCGCAACCAGAATCCTGAAATTTGATTTTGTTTTCAGTGTGGCTAGCCCCTGGTAGCTTATGTGACTGAGGAAACTGGGGAAATTCTCTGAAGTGATTTGTTGACCTGTTATAGGGAATCCCATTATTTCCCAAAGCAGGTTTTGGTGGTGTCTTTGGAATAGAATATGAAAGGGAGAGGGAGTCTTGAAGATTGTTTTTACTCATCATAACTGTAATCATACTGTATTGACAGGTTACTTTGGAATACTATCCTCTTGATTTTATTTCTAGAAATCCTGTGTTGGCATGAATTATTTCTCCAGTTATTTACACAGGAGGATGGCCATCGAAGCATCATCTTCCCTGGCTTATTCCCTTGGGAGAACATTTTTGAAAGTACTCAACTAATCTTATACGTGTCAGGATTGGGGACCCTAGTTGTGGCATTATTTATTGCTTTTTCAGTTTCCTGTTTTGCACATGTTAATTCCCATGGGTATTTTCTTCTTCAAGTGATGAGATTTCCACTGTCCGGAGCAGCAAGCCACACTGGCTGGAGTTATTGAACTCTGAAATAGGAAACCTGTGGGTGATCCGGTTTACCTCCCCAGAAGCTATTGCTTTAGTCAAGGAGAATTACAGCCCCATGACTGAGAATTTCAAAGTAGTTGTTTCACTAAAACATCCACAGATTCTCTTTCAGGTATTGCAACAAAATCAACATTTGTTTGTGGCCAGCGAAGCCAGTGATCCTGGGTATTCTCATCCAGATGCTTCTCATATTTCCCTTGCAAACTTTCCCATTGGTTGGGGTCTGTGGAGAGATTTAAGTGGCTGGCTGGTGGAAATGTTTGGGAGAACATTTGCGTATCAAAGCAGCCTAAATATTTGCAAAAATGTTTGCTTGAGAAAAAAGAATCCACTTAGGATTAGGAAGTAACTGCTTAAACATTTAAAAAGCATTTGTGATTTCCTGAAGTATATTATTCAAGAGCCAAGACCCAACTTGAATTTCGGGGGTTATCCCAGAATCCATGTTTTGTTTTATGATTAAGATCTTTATCTATATGTGGTATACAAAAGCACCCCCCCACAAATATATTTAACATTTAATTTGTTATTATTTATAAACCTATAAAACAGTTGAGGAGAGAAAGGGCCTCATGAAATGATGAGATATTGAATAACTCTAACCTCATTCTTGCCCTCTATTATGTATTCTTCCCTGTAAAACACAGTTGTATTGCTATGATATGACATTTGGTTCTGTAGGAGTTCATGAGCTTTCTCGTAATCGTAATGGTTGAGTGGCAACTCTTTCTCTTTTTTTCTTGGTAAAGAGTTTAATGTGGGCTTTTTTTGTATTCAAATGATTAAAGTTTTAGCTGCATTTCACTGATGGTTTGGAAACAGTGCATACACAATTCAGTGCAGCCCAATTTTTCCAACTTGTTAACAATGTAGGAGTTGAGCACTGACAATTGCTGTACTTAAAAGCCCCTTGGATCAGGTGTTATTTTACCATCTGGACATTTTAATTAGTAATAAAAATGTGGATCTGGATACACAGAAATAGGATCTACAGTACACAGTGGCCCAGTGCTCTCTATTGGTGCTGAGGTGTGCAATGCTACATTTTACAAGTGTGTGTGTATGTGTGTGCTCATGTGTAAATGTGATTGTATGTTGAGTATGTATTCATTCCTCCTAGGAAACCTAAGTATAGGATTCTGGTGCCCTTTCAAACTGGGCGCTATCACAACACCAACAAAATATTATATTTGGCTACTTTTTCTCGAATATCAAGTCAAAATGTATAACATATATACTTGCATTCCTAAGTAGTACTTGCCTATATCTTTCTAGTGCTCATATTTCCTCGTGTGGTATATGGTGTGGCATGGCAATACAATGCTGACATTGGCAGGAGATGTGGCTCCTTCATTCCATCGCTGTGTGCTCTAAGTCAAGTACATTAACCTCTCTGAATCTCCTTTTATCCTTACCTACAGAATAAAAGTGTTAATGATAATACGTATGATAACTACCTAACAGAATTATGAGGAAGCTTATGTGAAAGCACTTCATAAAATGCAGAGACATAACAAGTGATTTTTAATACAAATTACCATTTCAAAATCTACATACCATTTTCACAATTCATTAATTGTCATATTAAAAATTAAAGAAAATGCAAATATAAACACACAGTAGGCTACTAACAAATAATAACTTTAGGACCACCAGAAAATGTGTTTATAATTTTAAACATGATGCAAAATGATCTTCTTTTATAAAGTATCAGGATATGCTCTTTGAAATAATGTTATTCTTAATTAAGGCAGAAGCGGGTACATTTGAGGGAAATAGTGACCCTCTGGAGAATGGAGAGTGAAAATAGTTTAGGGAAATGAGTCTCAGTGTCTTCTCTTTTGGAAAGATGCATGCATGTTTATCTTCATTATTATGAGTTTCATGTTTGCAAATCAGTATGACTACTTAAATATAATCACCTACCTATTACAATTTATTTCATACTATATTTGCTCAAGAATGCATCCTGCATCATCCCCAGGAAGGGAGGGAGTTGATAAAATTACCTTGGGACACTGGTCCAGATCCATGAGTTTGGATACTTCTATAGAAAGCTTTTTCTTTTTTATTATAGGCCCAGTTCTCTTCCTGAGAATTCTTCAGGAGAAATAGGAACATTTCCCGCCCCCCTTTATTGTATAATTGTATACCATTGCATAATGATACTGCTTTGGTCATTTCATTAATTTAATCCCCCCTCCCTTAATGCAATAAATGCATACCTTGAATATAGTGCAAATATGATTTCTATTACATTGTTTCAAACATCAAATATATATTATTATAGACAACCTGGTTTTAATCAGTGTCTTAGAAAGCTTATCAGACTTGTCTCTTGGACATGGAATTAGTCCGGAGTATACAGCATTTCTTTTTAGTATCATGCCAGGAGGAGCGGGATTCAACGGAGATAGTCTTCAGTCTCAGTCTGTTCATTAATTTGTTTAAAATTAAGTAAACCACAGAAGAAACAGGAACATGCGAATTATGATTTCAGTTTTTAAGATTTTTTTTGGACTTGTAAATGGAAACTGGTTTCATTTAATGCTGTCTCAGTTTCATTTAAATGTCCCAAACTAATGACCACTTTCATTTGCATATTCTAATCTAGTGAATAGATAGGGTCTACCAATGATTTGTCTTGAAAATTTTGAAATGAGACTACAGGTCCTCCTCTTTGCAACTCCGTTTCCTAATAATGGCCACGTGTACCTTAACCTTTAGATTGCAGGACCCACAGTCATGATGTGAGCAAGAAATTATGGAACTTCTTTAAAAATTGTCTCATAAAAGGGATTCAGTTAAAAATTAGGGAGACAGCATTTAAAATTTAATAAGAAATAAAGTAATTCAAAGTAAAGTCTGTAGCCAAACTCCTTAATTGTGATGCATTTGCTGAGTTCCCCTCTTCCATCGTCGGGCCTGCTCTGATGCCATATGGCCTACCATGGAACATTTAACTTGTCAGATATAATGGATTGTCCTGGAAGCAGATTTTTGCTTTGAGCACTCGGCTCCTTTCTTGCATTTCACTCTCAGCTCCAGGCTGCAGGATGAAGGATTGTGGTGGAAATGCAAAGAAGAGACACACAGTTGATTCCCCTTAAGAGAGTGACCTATATGCCACAGAATTTTACCCACGTAAAGAGGCATTATCCCCGTCACTGGCCTTAGCAGGCTGCATGTCAGAATCATTTAAATGTGCCCGGACTTAACAGATTGTGCAAACATTTCAGAATTGAGTGCTTAGGAATAATAAAGCATCGCCATTGTAACTTATGCAGAAATGGTGTAGCCACATCAGCCAAAAGATAAGTATTATTCATCGTGACCTACTTATAACATAAACCACCTGGTTTGTAGATGTTGTAAATTCAGTTTAACTTTCAAATCTACTAAGAATGCTTTAAAAAAATCACCTGATGGAGATGTGGCAAGGCTTCATTGTTTTGTTTGGTGAGGAGAGGTGAGGTTGAAGTGATCATTTAGGTGGATGGACAAGTGGCAATTAATTATCCTACCCAGCTTCCCATCTTGAAACTTAAGTGCAAACCTTCCGTTTATTCTAACATACTATAAATTAGAGATTGAACATCCTGTAGATTATTTAATTTTCATCTGTTAATGTAAAAAGTATAGTGGTTGGTGTTGGTTTTAATTTGGTTCTTTCATAAGGTGATTCTTTTTTCATAGTAATTTGTGATACTGTTTCTGAAATCAAAAGCCTGGAAAGTACTAGGAGGAGTTTATGACTTTTGCATTTATAGGAAAACTTCCTTAAGAGAATAAACAGTGGCTATTCCATCCAAACACGTACACATATAGCTAAGAGGAACTCTTTTAGTATATAGCCTATTGTAACCCGAAAGCTAATATAATACAGAGACCGGAATGGACAACTTACAAATAATCAAGTACAAACTACAAACCAGTGGACAAATAAATAACTTATGGACCTTAATTTAACCATAAAATGGTACATATTTGATTGTTCTAAGGTTACAAAAATTAATTAATAAGTGTGTATGTGACACATGTAAATACACTAAAAGAGACTCTGTTTGCACAGGGTAATTTAGTATACTCATCAAAATGTATGTTTATGTGTTAGAAATTTAACATTTAATTTACTTCTACAAATTTATTTATTGTAGATAGTTCTTAATAGTGATTTATAAAAACTATAGTGGCCTTGAGAACTGGTATAACCTTACTTCTATACAAAGAAGACATTTCTTTTTAATGAACAATTTCCCATGAAGCAGCTAGGAAATGTCTGTTAAAGTCAGTATTTACTAATAAAGTGTACTTGTGTGTATTTCTTACTAATCCTAAACGGACCACATTTGTTTTTGTTTTTGTTTTGTTTTTAATGCCACTTATAGGATGATTTTTTTCTCCCTCCCTGTATTAAAATTTTGGTTAGGCTTATCCTAAGTGAGTTTAATTGGTGGCTGGCCAGAGCTAGTTCTTATTGGGGTATGTGCGCCCTCTGCTGGCTGCTCAGATTGGAGCCAACTGGTGTGTAAGTTCTCATAGCTTATTTTTCAAGGTTAGGGTTTTTTTTGTTTTGTTTTGTTTTTGCACTTTTACACAACTAATATATTTGCAGTAATTATAAAGTTGCAGGTTAATACTGAGTATGGCAGTTAATTTGTTTTTATTTGGAAATGAAAGGTTGTTTTGTTTATCCGTGCGTGTGTGTGTTTTTTTGTTTGCTTGCTTTTGCCAAATAGAGTCCTGATAGTTTAAATAACATGAAAAGTATATGGTACTCTTGAGTTTTTAAGTGGTTGGTTTTACATTTCCATTAACCGTATTTTTGTAGTTCTTCCTGGCCTAATTACACTTACGAATTCTTGTTTGATTTAAAAGGATAAATCATTGAAATTTTGAAACATTACTTTTTGTAGGTAGTGGATCTGATAGGCAGTCCCTGGTGAAGAATTCCCTAAAAGGGTTGACAGTTTTCACTTGTTTTGTGAAGGAAAAAGAGCTGATATTTGCATCAAAATGTTTCCTAAAGACATTTTTTTTTTCCTGCAGATCAAATTAAGCTATTCTTCCTGGCAGACATTGAGAGGGGTAGTTTGAGTGGAACCTTTTTGGTTTGGTTTTGCCACTTTGAGTTATTGTTGCTGTAGTGTGAGATGTTAAAGGAGCAAGGACCAGCTTGGTCACAGGACCAGCTTCTACAAGGGCAGTCACGGAGGGCGCATCCTGGCCTCCGCTCCACAGCTTGGCTGCAGAGCATCCCTGGTTGCTGGTCATGAAGACCAGGCCTTTGTATAAGGAATGTGTCTTAGAAATGGCAACAACTTTTGCTAACACATTTTTATCAAGTTCTTTATGAAAATTAATTATAAGTGATTTCTACATATATCTAAAATGAAATGTCTTGTTGAATCAGTATGGTGTTATATGGAGAGAATTTAGATCTTTACAGTTCTTTTCTTTGATATTAATTTTTTTATAATTTGTGAGCAAATTCCATCCAAAATCCAAAACCAGCTCCCCCAAATATGAAATGATTCAAAAGCTTGGAGCTGAGCCCTGTCTGGTGTGGCTTAGTTGGTTGGGCAGTGTCCCGTGCACCAATAGGTTGCAGGTTTGATTCCCAGTTAGATCACATGCCTGGGTTGCCTGCTCATTCCCTGGCAGGGGTGTGCAGGAGACAGCCAATTGATGTTATGCTGTTGAGGAAGGAGGAAAATGTCATCTAACTTGTGTGTGTGTGTGTGTGTGTGTGTGTGTGTGTTTTCAATTTTTTATCTTTCCATTTTTAGGTACCAGTGACTTTAAAATTCGTTTTGGATAGTCATATAACTATCCGTTTTTTAGTTACTTTGATTTATTTACCATTGTCAAGTAACTACAAACTGCATTCTTTTATCAAGTTCCCACTAAATCTGTTCTAATGGCATTTTGCAGTATCTCCCATACATGTCTTTTCCTGTTGCCACCTGTTACCAAGACACAGGTGTATTAGGTGCTCTTCCTCTGTGCTTCTCATCATTCCCGTTTTAATCCTGGCCTAGCTACATTATTGGGCTTGCTCCCCATTTCAGCCATCTAAACTCTTATGCCCTGAGAATAATGTCCATCATGACACTGGTACATGGAGACACTCCACAAATAGTGATTTCCCTGTCCCATGTTTTTGGGACCTCATTCACGAACCTATTGAGATGATCATTTTTACAAGTTTTAGATGTGAAAATTGCCATGTCTAAACAACTGTCCCATGTAATATATTTTATTTTTGCCTATTTTGATAGGATGAGGTCACTGTTCCAGCTACCCCCCTTCTCCTTCCTCCTTCTCTGATCATCCTTTCCTCTGCCTCTCCTCTTCCTTCCTGTGCCCTGTGCCTCCCTCTCTTGACTTAGTCATGCTAATATATTCAGTAATTGGAAGCTTTTCTCAAATATCCTGTGTGGGCCTGAGTGGCTTTGTAATTTTATCTGTGAGCCATCACCTTCCTTTAACAGTGACTAGTGTCACAGGGGAGTCATACTCTGAGAAGCTTGTCCTGTTAACCTCAGAGTTTGGTTTTCTTAGGTCCATTCTTTTAAAGTTGATCTGGAAGAGCAGGCTCAACGGTTAACAGTCTTCCTAGTTTATCTGTTTTGTGGATGCCCTCAAATATATTTTGAGTTCTGGGTATTTCCTCTTAATTTCTCAGTAGTGTATGTTCAGGGACCATAGACCAATTGTAATTCAGTACTAGAGCTAGAGAAATGCTCATCTGATATATTATAGATACATATGTAAGGGACACGTGAATTACCTTCTGTCTGGGGTTTAAAAGGTTAATTATATACATGTAAGCTCAGCTTGAAAACTGATGCCATCACCTGCCTACCAAGCGCTAAAATAATATATTTTTCCTATGTAAACACTCTATAACAAACATAATGCTAGTAAACCTTTTCCCCTCTTTTCTGTTCCACTACACCTAATTTAGAGTTTGGTCTTTATTATTTTTTATATTTCATGCTAGTGAGACTCTGTTAGAACATCATGTTTAATGGGCAGCAAATAATTTATTACTAAAAGTGATTTGTGTGGTGAAATATAGCTGCTGATTTTCTTTAAATTCGCCGATAAATTCCAAATAATTTAGCCCGGAAACCAAGTCTAACTCCTCTGATGTTGTCTCTTCGGAGTCTGGCCAGGAGTGTCATTAATCTGTCTCCTCCAGAGGGATCCGAGAACCAGGCTCTCTCTTAGGTGTGGATCTGTAGTGCCTTCCATACAGCAGGGGCAGAGGAGAGTGATTGGGGTCTTCTGTTAAACCCAGTAATGTTCACTAGAGGTTGCTCTGGGAAGCCTGAAGATGACTCCAGCGTGGGGGGAGGACGGGGAAGAGATGCTTTTGGAGCAAGGGCTGATGGGAGAGGAGCAGCCGTTCACCTCCAGGACTCTCATGTCTTGGAATTGTGTTGTTTATCAGGGGAATCTGCTTGGTAATATGAGATTCTTTTCTTTCAGTCAGTCAGTCTTTATTAGTGGAGACCAACAAGTTTAAAGGCTAGTACGTTCCCAGGAAAAGGTTTCTCTAACCCAGCAAATTCAGCCTTCTTCATCTCATGTCACACACAAGCTAATTACTAAAATGCTTCAGCACACCAAAGATATATTATAGGTATAATTTTGACTTATTCATACCAGACGCCTACTGTTGTGTTGGCTGTTGTCATTCTTTTTTTTTATTTATTTGACAACCTAAGGGAAAAGAAGTTAGTGCCCCTGACAAAATAGTCAGGTATTGCATGTTTAAACAATTCTTGTGGCACGCTGGTTTGAAAGTCGCTGCTTTAATCCTTAAATGGTTCCATGGTTACTGTCTGAAAGGGCCAGAAAGCAACAATTGTTTGTCTTTTTGAAATCCATTTAAATAGGTTGCATCAGGTAGTAATTGTTTTTTTGTTATCCACTAGGATACCAGGTTTATAGGAGTTTCACCTATTATAACTTGAAAGACAGTGCCTGCCACTTAAATTGGTTACTCTCTGGCTTGTTAGCCTAACCAGTGGAGTTTCATAAAAAAATATAGAATGCCAGATCCCACTCTACTGAAATCAAGTACTCTGGGGTGAAGACCCAGGTATCTGTTTCAAGAAAAGTCTTACAGGTAATCATGATCAGCAAGGTTTCTTAGCCCTGCAGTTGAATTTTGGGGGATTCCTTTGCTCCATGCCCACCCTCTGTCTTCTTTTGCTCCTAAGAATATAGCAAAAATACTCCATTTCTGCTTGCTTTTGATACCTTTAGTATGTATTGCAAATATCACCTTTTTCATTTATATATGAACTTACAATTTCTTCAAATAAAAAATAAGATTTCAAATGCATACGTTGTTTCCTCAGAGACCACAGAACTCCTCAATTGTCTTGCTTATACCCAATCATAACAGACACTGAAATAGAAATATAAAATAGGGTTGATAGAACTAGTAAGATCTTCCTCCCATGAAGCCAGGACTAAGTTACTGATTAGAAGTAAGTTGAATGATTTCAGGGTTGCCCTTAGTCCTTCAGGTCTCTAGGGGACCCTTGTACAAATTGCTGATTCAGAAAATCATTACTCTGGTGGCTCAAGTGGCACTTTAGTGGCCTTAAAGAGTTATTTGACACACCTCCCCACACAGCTAAGTTATCCCCATGATTATGTTGATTAATTGCACACTCTGTGGAATGAGTGTTATTTTCAATTAAAGATTTTCCTGCATTTAGAAAATAAAGCATAAAACTCGTTTCCTTTAATTTGATCATGTGCACACATATCTCCTAAACCTGACACTGAATGAAGGAGATTGTTTTGCCTGTTGTCTTGGGCATGCGAAATATTCTAAGATAGTATTTTTATCCTGCATTGAGAGAATGTAGTTTTTGATCTCCCAAAGGATGGTCACTCAGAATGTTGATCAGTTTTAACATTCTCATCCGTCAATGGACTTGAGAACTCCTCTTTGACTTACTACATGTTTAGTTCAAATTATTTGAGGGGAGGGTTGTGAAACACAGGGAAAAGAACACAGGTGGATACTCTTTGTGACTACAACATATGCTGATAATGCACTAGAAGATGCCAAAAAGAGATGGCATATTGTGAAAATGGGCTTTGGTACGGGAACTGGAAGTTTTTGTTCTAGCTTTATCTCTTAATATTTGTATAACTCTTATATAAGCTGGTTTCTTAATTTGAGTAATCTCATCTATAAAAATAGGGATTAAAATGTCTAAGGGACTCTTAGGGTGTGTTGTCTTAAATAATACAAGTTAAATTACTTTGAGTACTTAACGTGCTTTACAAATGTAAGTGCTTTAAGGAGAATTGAATATCAATTTGAACCATAGCCCCCTAAAATTATGAGTTTTGATGATGCCTCAAGATGCTCAGCATATTTGGGATTTGAGTGCACCCACTGTTTGAAGGGAGCACAGTGTCTAGACGAGATGAGGTGAATCAGTGATAAAATGCAGCCAAAACCCCAAATTTTCCATGATCAGAGCCATAGATCATTACTGAATATTCTATTTTTATGACTTAAGAGTATCAGTGAAAGAGACGACTGATACTATTTTTTTCCCCTGGGAAAATGGCTAGCTTGCTATTTCCCATTAGTCTTTGGTACAAACTATGTGCCTAATCACCTTCCCCCCCCCACCCCGGCTTTTAATTTAGAAAAAAAAAGGAAGAGGAGAATTTTCTAAGCTATGGATGACTAGTTTATCTACTGGAATTGAGTTGTAGTTCTTTTAGTATGAAATTTATTAAATTTTGATTCCTTAATGCCTGTGGGTGATGACAGGTTGTCCTGGTATAGTAAGATTCTGTAGAAGAGAACCAATGTTCTCTGCAATTCTAGAGATCAAAAGACACTTGTGATCTATGCTGTGTGGTCCTGTATTATACTTATATTTTTACTTTTACTCTTTGCTGTGCATTTTAAATGAAGTCATATTCTTCACCTCAGGAATGTGTAGAGGCGCAGTTTGCTGCCATGTTTTTGTTGCTTCGTTGCTTCAAGTTCGTGTGGAGATGATTGTGGTTTGTTGTATGACGTCACAGATTCTGGTGCATGTCCTTTGCACCGCTCTATGGTACCTAGAGACCATTTAGGAGTAAAACACCATGTACATGTAAATGATCCCACTTATAAGACACTTTCATTAATTTCTTATCAAATTCATGAGTGTTTGGGGATTTCAGTCTTCAGTATTGGGCTTCTTGCTTATTGATAGTCTCCCCACCCCCCGCCCCCTGCCCCCACTCGGATTTAAATAGCAGCAGCACAAAATAGTGCTAAAAGCCCCACCTTTGGAATCCAAGTGTCAGGACTTGATTCCGGGCCTAATCACTTAGCTCCTGCGTGACCTCTGGAAATTTCTATAACTCAGCTTCCTCATTTATAAAATGGGGTTTACATTACCCACCTCACAGGGTTGTTGTGCAGCTTGAATAAATCAGTCCATATACGCCCTTTGCATTGTGGGTAATATATAACAGGGGCTCATCTATTCTTATTTGAGCAAGGGAGGAAAAGGCAGACATGGAAAAGATGAAAGAACTGCAAATAATGACCTCATGTATATTTTCAGAACCATTAAGAATTGCAGTCATTATTTAATGAAATAGTCTTTTCAATATAAAGAAAAATTAATAGGGTAACCAGGAATCGGTTGGGGTTGGGGACAGGGACACAGATTTATTCTGACTGGAACATGGTGATGATGAGTTTCCTAGTCTGATGGCTGGGAACAAAAGGCTCATTCTTCAGTTCCCAGAATGAGGATTAACAGTGAAGCAGCCTTGCCTGGTATTGTCCTGCAGCATCAGATAATTGTTAGCAAGGCTTTTCATGGGACAGGTTTCACTAGAGGTACATTTTTTTTCAGTAGTAGATGAAATACCTACCATTTACATATAATTTTAAAAGCGGCCTTTTAAGAATGAATGGCTAGAAACCTGAACATGACCTTGTTATTGTCCTACTGGTCAACCACTGGTGTGATCTCCCATGTCACAGCGTATCTCCAGAAATCATCAGTACGTTGTTCTTGATATTTCTCACTTTTACCATGTAGATTAGAACTTTCCAGATGTAGGAATCTATCAAAATGGTCTCGTAAGTCCATTCATTCACAGGGATACTTCCTAGATGTATGGCATTGTTGTACAGCAGGATGCTATGTATATGGATATATTGGAAGAAAAATCGGAAGTCAAATGGAAAATTATATAAGGACATAAAAGTATTACATTTGGAATTATATTAGCATTTGTTAACCACAGTGCCCCAAATAAAAACCACTTTTTCCTTATCCTCCCTGGGAATTATTGAATAGATCAGCACATATATTGGTCTTTAAAAAATTGGACATAACTTATGCAGTATTTTCTACTTAGATCAGATTTTCAAGGGGAACGGAAGAAGCAAGTGAATCTTTTATTGATTGTTAGTTGGTGCCATTTGTAATGATCAAATTTAAATACAGGTTTTAGCAGCTGATGGGTTCATTTTGGACAAAACACGTGTTGACTTTCTGGGTTGTTTGCTCACGGTAGATGCCGACTGTTCTGGAGAGGGGGCTGCGTGTTGGTCTCCTTTGTCTCTGGAAGGATTGATTGACTGATGTGTCTGCTCACTTACAGCGTTTTTCTTGCTTCACTTTAAAAATTGTGACATAGTATCGCATGTTCCTTGTATACATCATTTCTGGGGAAGAAACTTGTTTAGCCAATATGTCGGCTCAGTTTATGAAATCCTCTCTGGAGCTTTCATTCAGCCTTCAGTGTGCTCCGTTAGGTCACATCGTTTGTCTCATCCACGGCAAATCGTCACCAGCAGCAGAATTTCACATTCGGTCCTCTTAGGTATAAGAATGAATCAGATGCCTGACAGGATTTGTTTCTGGTACATATTTCGGAACCACCCCTACCCCCCCCCCCCCTACACACACCCCACCCTTTCTGGGCAGACGACAAACGTTACTAACGGGTACCTTTAGTTTTTAAAATATGGACAACGGTACTCCATGCAGTAAAAGACTTGAGCGATTAATGCTACCCTTATGCCTCTTTTGAGTAGTTTTAGCCATGGGGCTTGGCACTGCCACCATTGTCTTTGTGCCAAAAACTATCCGCAGCGGCTGTCGCATTCTAGTACTGGAGGGTTGTCTCAAAAATTCCGCAGTGAGCACGCCGCTTGTTCATCACTGCTATCTCTTTTAAATATTGAAAAAATAGAATCTCTAGCTCTCAATGCTCGGCTGCGGTTGTGGGGATGGGGGTGGGTGGGTGGCGAAGAATGGAGAAAGGAGGAAAGAGCTGTCTGCGCCAGCCAGTGGGTCTAAGTGACAAAAACCCATGCCTGACATCGAGTAAGCACAGATATTTAGGAGCTTTTGTGTGCATGAGCACAGAGAGTTACTTAAGAATCGTACTCAAACATGTTATCAGCACTCTTGAAAATTTTATTATCTGCAACAAATGTTCCAGTGAATTTTTAGCAGAAAATCAACATCAAGACCATAGCTAATTTTTCGTGGACAATTTACACAAAAGATGTATTTATTTGCCTAGAAACTGAGGTGTCATTGTAAAATGGCTGCTTCCTGTCATTAGGAAATGATAGGAATAGATATAATACGTCTGAGAAAGCGCTTGGGTTTATCCTCAGTCTCTGATTATTTTGCTCCCAAATGGGGGTTTGGGCTCCGAGGGCAGATTTATAGTTGAATTTGGGAACAAAAAGATGTAATAAAGTTAAAGGCTTACACTATCAGAATGAAATGTGTTCGCTCATGATCTCTGGAGCGATCTATTTGATGGTAAAAGTGGATGCTACAGATGAAATCTTTACAAGGAGCATAATCCTAAAAAAAAAGAAAGAAAGAAAGAAAGAAAAAGGAATGCACCTCCCAGTCTCCTGCTGGCTGCACTGCCTCTTTGGTACCTCGCAGACTTCGACAGAGTCCTGGACTGGTGCCCATTGATGTCATGGAAACACTCAAATTACTGAGAATGATTCATGTCTATGCTGGTCTCTTATCCTCCCCCACACAAACACGAGTAGATTTTTAACCCTGACAACTTGTAATTTGCAGTGGGTTTATTTTTGTATCTGGATAAATATTTTTTAACAAGCAAAATTAAGATTAAGCGGTCTGTATCTGATATGATAGTAAAGAGTGCTGGGCCTTGTAGCCTGGAGTACTTTGGGGACTCGGTGCAGCATGAATTCATATTCTTCTCATCTCTGCCTCCTCCTTCTCTCCCTTTCTACCCCCTTGCTTTTCCATTCCACTCTCCCTCTCTTTATTTCTCTCCTTTCTTCTCTCCCATTTATTCTCATTTTCTTTTTTTTCCTCCTTCCCTCCCTCATCTGTACTATTTACCGTCACCTTCTAGCTTCAAAATAAGGGAAGGGATAGCTCTAACTTATATATACATACATGAATTGAGACAAATCCTCGTAAGAAAATTAATCTCTGAGGTCCATGTGCTGGACTCAAGTTGGGAAAGAATGCCAGGTGGTGAAATTCTATAGGGGATAAATTCAGTAATTCCTTCTAGAGAGAAATAGATAGTCTTTCTTACTTTAAATTGTGTTTTACAATTCAGTTTTTAGAAATTACCAAAACAGGTTACTAGATGTTCCATTTCCTAGGCAGTCAGAGCAAATTCTACCTCATCTATTCATTTATCTATCATCTATCTTTCTGTCTGCCTGCTTGCTTACATCTCTACCTGCCTTTCTAGTTGTTAAACAAGTGAGTATTATGTCAAAGTGAATTATGCTGTGGTTGTATGGAAGCTTTTAAAGTGCAAGAGCTTAAGGAAGGACATATGCCATTCGATAGCTTATAAAGGTCGAGTCTTTTCTGTTAATAATATTTGTAGAGAGAAGCTAAAGGGCATCTATAGATTATATTTGACCAACACAGAAGAGTAGATATGTATGCATGGGCATTTGCACTGCTGAACAGGTAAATGAGTTTTTTCTTCGGTGTAAAATCCCCATACAATTAAAATTATTCTCTTAGATGTCCCAACAGTGACAGTATGTCTGTGAGAGGATATCCTGTTCCATAGGAATTGAAACTGATATGGACATTGATTTTCTACTTTGCACTGAACAACATACCAGAAATGGGTGGGGGAATGTTTTCCCAAGTTTCAGATTCATTGAATCAGTAGAAAAGTTAATACTGGGGGAGGGAGGGTTAATTTTAAGACTCAGGTTTGGCTTTCTTTGAAAAGTCATCTTCTGTTTTATATATATATAAAACATAAAACATGACCACTGTTCCTTTTCATATTTGCCATAACTTGGGTTGAGGGGAAATTGAGGTGGATACCATTCAGTCTCTCAAAAATACTAGTTTTGAATTTTCTCATCAAAAGAAAGAATAGTATAATCCTAGGAGTAAAGTATAGTGTTCCTTAACATTCTGTTCTCCAAAAAAGAAGCATCCTTCAGTCTCAGGCAGCGTGGGGTTTGCGTTCTGGGTACTTGGCTGTCCCTAGACCTTTTTAATGTGTGGTCTGGGTCCATTTTCTGTGATAACTCTTCATATGTCACTAACTGAACTCTACTGCTTAGATCTCTTGTAATGTGGTTTCATTGTCTACCTTGCTGATTATTAAGGCTAACCATACTTTAAAAAGAAACCAATGAGCAGCCTTGATGACACCCTTAGATGTGGCCAAACAGCTTCTGAGGCTGCATACATCTCTGTATATAAAAGTTAGGTTGTTAGAATTGGAACAAGATATTCACATTCCATTATCCCATGTCCTGCGGAGTCTACTGGTAGAATCTGAACTTGGGATCAGAGTCGGCAATTTTTCAAAGCCCTCTTTTCCAAATGTAAATTCCATCATCATTGTGATCACGATGGAATTTACTCCTGGGAAAGGGAGTTAAAAAAAGAGAGAGAATGTCTCAGAATTTTGAGTAGTTTCTTTTGCTGTATTCACCATCTGGAAAGCCTTGATTGATTAGCTTTGGCCTCACCATTAAGTGTCAATATAATCAATGGGAATTCCTAGACTAGGGTCATTACATAGATAATTTGCCTGCTGTGTAAATAAAAATGAAATTGTTTAAATTTTGTGAGAGAGAAAGCAAGTGAAAATAAGAAATGACAATTTGTTTGTTAGAGAAAGTGGAGGCCATTGGAATGACAGTTTTTGGAAGTGTGGAGCAGTTTGGCTAAGAATAGGAATGAAGGATATTTTTTTCCAGTTTATCATAGCCAGAGTGAGGAAGTGTTATTCCCTCTCTTGCTTGCATACATTGCCAGTAGTGCCTACTTTACGTATGTAAACATCGGGGAAGAGAAGTAGATGTCTATTACCTGGAAGCTTTTTTTTTTTAAAGGAAAAAACCATTTACACTTTTTTTTTGTTTCTCTTGGCAGGTAAAACAGAAAGGGGCTCATATTCATCTTATGGGAGAGAATCAAACTTACAGGGTTGCCACCAGGTAAGTGAGGATCTCGCATGGGAAAGGGTTGGGAGAATTAGCCTGGTAATTCGGTTTATTTTATAAATTAGATGATGCATTTTGGACTGTGACACTAAGATGCACTGAGAGTCTGCCGATGCCTCTTTCGTTTAAAAAGTAATGAAACAGCACAGAGCTTGGAGGTAATAGGCACCTCATCTTTAGATCTCTGGCATATCAGAACTACATTCGCTGGCTCGCTTTTAGTTTTTAATCCATCAACCGGTACCCATGGCACTGTTTGCAAACCAGCGATGTCGGTGAAAGTGGTTCCATCAAAAGAGTTTATTTGCAATTAAGAACTTAAGAATTTCTTACACTAGAAATACTTCGTGCAGCCATGTGTCAAACCCTGGGTTTGGTGGCTACTGCCCTAAATTATAGTTTTCATAGGGGCTGTATGATGTTGTGTGAAAACAGGGTTGTATTGAGGGATAAAAATGTCTGTGAAAATATGATTTGTTGTCCCTTTTTGTTTCTGAATTGTTTTTGGCTGGAAGTCAAGGCCAGCAGGCTAACAGCAAAGCCGTCTCAAGGGAAGCATGCGTGAGCTAGAAAAATAAGAGTACTTTAATTAAATAATAAAATGCCAGTGTAATACAAAGGTATAGCATGTGTGTGTTTGTCTCTGTGCACCCTGCATTTGCATACCTTTAACTCTCCAGAGAAAGCCCCGTTCTAAAAATACTATCAGTAGCCCAAAGTGTAAGCTTTGTTTCAAGACAATTGAGATTTTATAGATGCTTTCTTTTTAATTTCAGTATCAGTATTAATCATATGTTTAAAACCTTTTTTTTTTTAAAGATGTAGGCTTTCTTTTTATAAGTGCATTGGTTTCTGTGGAAAACCCTTGATAGAATTTAATAATCCTCTTTAATATTCAAAGCTTTCTACTGTTTTATTATTCACCCAAACAACGTATGTTCTTTTTGTGCTGGAAAGGGAACGCTTGTTCTCTTGAACCCTCTCCCCCTCCCATTTCCTTTAATGAAATGGAAAAAAAAATCTATTTAAAAAATTTAAAACAACTGTTTAATATATCCTGAAAATGTAAGCAAACAGCTTTAGTGATGAAATAGAGCCCCTGAAGGAGGTTTGCTTTTCAGATCAGTTGCCTATCACTAAAGGTGGGATTCGGGTGGCTTGGTTTTCCCTGGACGCATTTGCATTTTTAAAGTTTGCTCCTTTGGCCCAGCCACCAATGCAGTCATATTCAGCATCTGAAAGACTTGCGAGAGGAGGTGAATGGTGCCTGGTTAGGGAGCTCCGCTGCACGGCTGCAGAGGACAGTCCATGGGAGTTTGTTTGGAAAGAATTCTGCAGGAAAGAAATTTACAGTCCTTCCAACGCAACGGAAACATCTTTGGAATGTGAGTGCAAATGTTCGGGGTAGATAGCCAGGCGACAAGCCTCTCTCAGTGCCGAGTCTCTGGTGTAAAGCTCTCAATTCCTGCAGAAGAGCCTGTTCCTGTGTATCTGTTTTCTGAGGGTCAAGGCAGAGGTCGTCAGAGTTTTGGGGAGAAGAAAGTTGACAACATCCTTCCTTTTTGCAGATGGTCATGGCAGAGGTCTCTGTTTTTGCTGGGCCTCTTTTTCTGGTCAATGAGAGAATAGGCTTCCTCGCCCCTGTATCCTTTCTTACTAATAGGAATTGGCGTGATTCCTCACAGACACAAAGATTTCCTCTGCTGAGTAAGCGTGAGGCCCCTTAACTTGTGAAAGCATCATCCAGACCGCGTGAGTCGTCTGTGTATGTGCAGGGACACAGACCCTCCCTCGGTGTGTGGGAAATACTTCCCTCGGGTGAAACTGAAGTGAATTTTCTTGGCAAACATCAGGTGAGAAGTGGAAAGGGGCAGAGGGTGGAGTGCAGAGGTGGATGGACTGGCGTGTGGTGGCTGAATTTCTGGGCCTTGGGAGGTTCATTTTGAGACATTCGTGTCCAGGAAAACTCTGTTGTCTAAAAGAGTACGCGTTTCTTAAAAAGTCTTCCTAATGTAGATGTGGAGGGTAGATGCTTTCTTTCTTATTTCTGCTTCATGGTTGTGAGTCTTGCAAGAACTGACTATCTCTATGCTTAGCCTGGTCTCAGCAGCATCCATAAACGGTGTGATCACTCAGGGGTAAATAAAAGAGCAGACTTTTGGAAATGCCCTGATTGAGGAAATAGGGGCTGGAGATGAAAAGTGCCCATATTATGAATTCTCTGTGAAATTTGAGAATAGAGCAGACCAGAGTGTGTCTTCCAGTGAATGAGTCTCTCTCTGGTGCCGAATGGTTCTTTGAATCCCTGTCTGCAACACCAACAATGCAAACCAAAAGAAAGGCAGCGTCTCTGTATCTTGGGCTTCAGGTCTAAATAGCAGATCACAGCTGAAATGAGTCCCACGGTGTGGCAAGGTGAGTGACTCGCGTGGAGGGGGAGCTTTTGTTTTCTCCTGTCCCCTCCATTACAGAGACACAGGACGCAAAACCTTTAGGTGATATGCCCCAAGGAACTCCAAAAGCTGCTTTATTGTATTGTAACAATATCCTGTGGACTTGTAGGGTGAGCACTGTTACATGTGACCTTGCTTATGCCAGTCCCAGAGGCCTTTTGTTTGGTGTAGAGAAATGCTGGTGGTAAGCAACAGGTAGCAAAATGCTGTCCTGGAGAAATGTATATCGATTCAGAAATGCATCAGGTTAAAGCTTGTGCATGTGAGTGTCCATTGTGTTTCTCTGGAGGATTTAACACTAATAGTGATAGACATGTGGCTTTCAAAAAAAGTGGATAGCTTAGCCGAAAAACAAAACCGGCAGGTTTTTATTTATTCATTATCAGTTAAGTTGTTTTCATTAAAAATAGTGATGGGATCATATGAATTCATTAATGCATTTCTACATAAAATTATCAGAAATAAACATGGTGACTTTTCAGACTTGAAATTGTGTAGAAAAAGACCCAATAGACAAACCAAAGCGGCTGAAAGGACCTTTTTTAAGTTCTCACTAAATATGGCAAAACTAATTTAAATCAAATTGGGGTACGGAAATCACACCCAGGCTTAAAATGTTCTTGCCAAATTACAACCTCATACTACTTTTACTGGCAGAGAAAATAAAATTTATAATGGAAAGTCTGACAGAAATGAAAATGAGCGGAAATAAAGTTTTTCTCAAGATAGTCCAACTTTAACATGATAAATAGCCAATAGCTAATATCCCGAATGGGCATCACTTCAGAGGATAAAAGAGAAAAGAGGTCCTTTGCTTTTGGCCTTTGTTTTGCTGCTTTGAATCGGATGTTTGGTGATGGCAAACTTTTTTTTTATATATATCTCGCTGAGATCTCTGTGAATGGGGTGATGATGTCAACAAATGATTGTTATTAAGGTAGAACTTTTCCCCTTAAATGGAAATTCTGCATTGGTTATCAGGACTTGTTTGTCTTCACTTTCTGGGACATGGCCAAGTCTAAAGCAGTCTCCTGAATACTAAGGTGTGTGTGTGTGTGTGTGTGTGTGTGTGTGTGTGTGTGTGTGTGAGAGAGAGAGAGAGAGAGAGAGAGCGAGAGAGAGCGCTGGACCCTATTTGAGACTAGTTAAGTTAGAGTCTTATGAGTTGGGCCTTTGCTTTTCTTATCCCCCAGGTGATTCTAATGCGCAGCTGGGTTAGGTGACTTCCTAGAATGTTCTATAGGGGTAGGCTCTATTTTAAAGATTTGTGTCCAAAATCTGGAATTGCCACTGACCTTGAAAAAGCTTTTCAATTTCTTGCCTTAATTTGATTATTTAAGACATGGAAATACATTGCATATGTACTTCATTTAACAGGCAGTGAAAATTACTGCTATGTTGAAAATCAGTAGATGCCTTGAAATCTTTATACAAAATTCCACAGCTGAACTTCCCGGTCCACATCTTGTTTTCTGTAGTGAAGTCCAAGGCTCTAACCTCCTCCACATTCTTTATCTTTTTCAAGTAATCAAATAGGACTGTGCTGATAAAGTCATTGATTTGTACATCTGAAAATTGACAGGGTTTAAGGATTAGGCCTAATCTCGAATACCTTTGTTAGATTTCAATAACTTTGAAGCTCTACAAGAAAGGGGACTTCTCTATATTTCATTTCCTCATAAACCTAGTAATTTTTGATTATTAAACTTAAATGTGGAGTTGGTTCTGAAACAAATTACATATTTAAGAATGGATTTTTTTCAATTATTTTTATTTTTGATATGAAAGGAGTTACAAATTACTTAATTCTAAAACTTTTGGCCCCTTTAATTGTTTTCTTATTTAAAGTCAAAATGGAGAGGATATAAGCAACAAGGCATGGGATCCCTTGTCTCTTTTTATGAAAATGGCTGTGTAGGCCTTGTGTAAACAGAAACACTTTGGTTTTTAATCTGACATCAGGCTTAAATGTTAGTTCATGGTGTGCAGTAACCCAGTCCAGTCCTCGCGTTCTTCCTGGGACCCCTTCCACCGGGAACTGCCTTGTGCACTGTCTGTGCACTGCTTAGCGCTCTGCTCACTGTATAGGGCTTTTCCAACTTGCCATTATTTATGTTTGTTGAATTCTGGGTTCCACCTGAATTCTCTGAGCTCCGAGAAAGCAGGGGCCATGCCAGTTCTGGCGTGTATTGTGTGGACCCGGGTTTATTTCTCCAGCATTACTCTTAGGCGTCATTTCGAGAGTAAAGTCTGAATAGCAGTGCATAAGAACCACATTGTAAGCATCATTTTAATGCCTGTGGAAACCAGAAAATCATACTTTCTATAGGAAAGTTCTTTGGAAGCCCTTCCTTCTAACTTCTATGAAAATGTCTTTAATAGCTTTTTTGGGGGGTGTCATTTATGTATAATATTTGGTTTATATCTTTATAATATCTTTTATGGCAGCGGTTCTCAACCTGTGGGCCGTGACCCCTTTGGGGGTCAAACGACCCTTTCACAGGGGTCGCCTAAGACCATCGGAAAACACATATATAATTACATATTGTTTTTGTGATTAATCACTATGCTTTAATTATGTTCCATTTGTAACAATGAAAATACATCCTGCATATCAAGACATTTACATTACGATTCATAACAGTAGCAACATTACAGTTATGAAGTAGCAACGAAAATAATTTTATGGCTGGGGGTCACCACAACATGAGGAGCTGTATTAAAGGGTCGCGGCATTAGGAAGGTTGAGAACCACTGTTTTATGGAATGATACTGAGGTCATGTCACCCAGAGGCACTTGTCACTCACTCACTTCCAAGGGGCTGAGCACTAGCCTTGGGGCCTCACTGTTGGAGGCCTGAAGGGACCCGATGTTTGCTGTTTCTGGTGAGTGTGTTGTTGAAACCAAAGGTCAGAATCCAGACTTGTCCTTTTTTAATGTACCAGTGCTGACCGTGGGCAGAATATTTAAAATTACAACAGCTAGTTTCAGACATCACGGCCTGAGCGTGCAGCGGGTTTGCCATTGTGACTCGCCCTGAGCACTGTTGTCTGGGCAGCAGCACCTTTGCTTTAGGACATCGCTGTGGGTGTACCCTCTCCCAACAGCCACCCAACACCCACCAAAGGAGATAAAGGAGCCCTTCTTTCATCACATCGCTTAACAAATATTTACTGGCCCCTAGCAGTGTGCTAGGTACCACAGAGAAAGACAAAGGGAGGCTCTTTCTTGCGTACCCTCCCTTCACTCCCACCAGCAGCTTTCTGGCTATTAAGGGAGAATCAAACTTCATTTATTTAATTAAAAAATTTTTTAATCTCATAGTATACAGTGTCAAATGCAAAAGTTGTAAAAACAATAAAATGAAGTGGATGTACTCACCACTGAAACAGTTGTTAACATTTGTTACATTTGCTTCATATTTGTTTGTATATATTTTTAGTGAATCATTTTTAAGTGGAAGATCTAATACGATTTTATCCCTGGATTATTTTTTATCATGAATCTCTTAAAATTAAGAATACTTGTGTATTTAACTAAAATAATATTATCACCCCTAATAAAATTAACAATGGTTTTCTAATTTAATACCCATTAGGTATTCAGATTTCTTCAATTGTCCAATGAAAATGTATTTAATAGCTTTTTGGGTGGGGGTGTTATTTATGTATATTTGGTTTATGTGTCTTTATAATCTCTTTTATGCTAGAACAGTTCCTGTAATTAAAACCATGCTATCTCCCTTAGAGTATCCCCCCTTCTAGCAGTGTCAGTTTATTTCTTTGTGGTGCTCTTTAAGTTGTTACTCTATCTTGCCTACAATTTGAAAACTAGGTCCAAATTCTTTCAGGTGCAAGTTAAACCTTTTTAGATTATTTCATAGATGATGCTATGTGCTTCATATTGCATTCTGTCCAGGGGCATATAGTGCTGTTATGTTGCTATTGGTGATACTACTTTTTTTGTTTTAGTTCATCCTCACCTGAGGATGTTTTTTCCATTGTTTTCAGAGAGAAAATAGAAAAGAGGGACTGAGGGAGGGAAGGAAAGAGAGAGAGAGAGAGAGAGAGAGAGAGAGAGAGAGAGAGAGAGAAGAGAGACACATCGACCGGTTGCCTCCTGAACGCACCCTGATCAGGGTTGGGAAGTGAACCCACAACCCAAGTATGTGCCCATGCCTGGGAATCAAACCAGTGACCCTTTGGTGGTGGGCCAACATTCTACCCACTGAGCGACACCTGCCAGGGCTGAGGGCTGAGATGCTAATTTTAATTACTTGGTAAAACTTGTAACCTCCTCCACCCCCCCTCTTCTCTTCATTGTAAATAAACCTTTCCCCTTTTGCTTAGCAAGCAGTCTTTGTGTTGATACTTTAGCGCTGAGTAGTTACCCCTGTGCCCCAACAATCCCTGACCTGATTGCTTTAGCGTGCATTAATGATGCTTGGCTGAATGAGAGGTTTTTGAACTAATGATTTAAAAAAACAAAACTCCATCATTCCTTTTGCATTTATAGCTGACATTCTTCTGTGAGGAACTTTCTTTCATTGTTGATTTTAGCGCTGTTGATTTAAGTGTTTTATATATATATACAAGTATAATGTTAATCCTTGCATTAAATGTGGTCCCTTACCTGGAGGATGCTGGAAGCATTAAAGCCTTCTTCAAACCCCTTATGGTATATTGATAAGAAAAGTAGTTATGGCTCAGGCTAATGGTAAATAAACTTTAATTGCAGGAGGAAAGAAGTAATTATAGGTACGTTTCCTTGAAAATGAAACTGTAGTATTTTTTTTTTTGCTGAAGTTTGGAATTTTGTGACAATCTCTGCACCCCTAGCAGTTAGATTAATTTTGCCATAAGCACTGGAGTTTCTGTAGGTTCTCAGGTTGCCCCTCAGAGGCTGACCAGCCAAGTGTAGTGGGCGTGTGATGCTCAGTGAAGTTGCTCTATCAAGGATTGGGAGTTATTGGTTCCAGTCCCCTCCCCAGTCCTCTCACAACCCAGGCGCAGCTGATGAGTGAATGTCAAAATGAGTGAATTTCTCCATGTTACCTAGAGATTACCTGGGGAAATAATATTAACTGCCAGGATAAACCTTCAAGGTCATTATTATAATTCTCATTGAATAATTAAGAAAATGATGCTTAGAGAAGTAAAGCAAACTGCGCAAGATTTCACCCTCAAGTAAGTTTCAGAGCCGGGCTTTGAACTGTGAAATGACTGCTTTTAAAGGCAGTGCTTTTCAACCAGGGTCTCCTGCTGCCCAAGACTATGATGAAGTCTAGGCTCAGAGGGCTATAGAAAGCCCATTTGGAAAATCGCTTTTGGTAGATGCCAGGCTCACTACAGATTTCAGGCCTTATCATGGTGCCAAGAACAGAGAAGCTTCACCCAGGTCTGCTCAGGGTGGACTGTAACTCTGAACACAGTTGGTGCAGGCAGGCATAGAGGAGGGTGGGCTGCACCACTCCTGAATACCCCCCTTTCTAAAAAAAATAAGAAAGCTCCTGTCTATATGAATAATCTGTTCTGTAGCATCCTCAGAATTAGCATATGCAATTTCATTAAAACCAATGAAAATTTCCTGTGAAAAGGCTGGGGTAGAATATGCCAATTCACATTTCAGCACTAGCATGAACACTTTCTGAAACATATACAGATTATATCTGGGCCTTGCTTGTGTGCAAAGCGGGCAGAATAGGGTTTGCTATTACAAATTTGGATTCATCATAGATCAAATTATTCTTCCAAAAATACAGGGACTACTTAGAATGAAATTCTGAAGCAATACCTTTAACAGACTCTTAAATGTGACTGGAACTTTTTTTTTCGGTGATGGCATTTTACTCACTTGTGAAATATATGACATGATAACTGTGTGTTAGAAGCATAGGCAAGTTTTATGGAGCAGTCAGTTCAGGACAGCTAGTGCAGAACAACCATCAAAATCACTTTGAAATGATTTTTACGAGACACCAAAGAAATGGGGTCCTGGTATCCAAGTTGAAATTTCACCAGAATCTTGGGGTTAATTTCTTATGAAACTATTCAGGGGTTTTAATAACTACTAACAATTAGGACTGCAGTGTATCTTTAAAGTTTTGATGTGTAAAAAGAAAGGGGAAAATCAATTAAGGACCAAACAATTGAGTTAGCACTGAGGTGCACTTGATAAAATTTAATGTTGAAATATACCTGCTTATCATGTGGAAATCTGTGTAGCCCTCTAGCTTTTTGCCATAATAAAGGAAACATATAATTCGGCATCAGCAAAACTTTTCACTATAAAACAGCAGAAATATTTATTCTTTTGCCTATGATCATGCTTGATGTAATACCACATTAAGAAAATGTCTCCTGAAACTCTTAAAGCTGAAACCCAAAGTTAAAATTATTCGAGCACTGCAAGATATCAACAAACCCCTTTGTTTTAGAAATAAATACCTTAGAAAAGACCAGTAATCGAGTCCGCTGCCGTGCCTGAGAGTGGTAACTGCTTGGAGTAGAAGAAGCCCATCCCCTGAAGGTGTGTGTGTGTGTGTGTGTGTGTGTGTGTGTGTGTGTGTGTGGTGGATATTTATGTTGGTCTCCTCCCATATGCCTTCACTCACAGACAGACTAAACTGCACGTCCTAAAGCAGTGGTTCTCAACCTTCTGGCCCTTTAAATACAGTTCCTCATGTTGTGACCCAACCATAAAATTATTTTCGTTGCTACTTCATAACTGTAATGTTGCTACTGTTATGAATCGTAATGTAAATATCTGATATGCAGGATGGTCTTAGGCGACCCCTGTGAAAGGGTCGTTCGACTGCCAAAGGGGTCGCGACCCACAGGTTGAGAACCGCTGTCCTAAAGCATGGGCCTTTGATGTCATTGTGTTATTTATTATCTAATAGAAGTAGTTTCTTGGGAGAAGAAATCCAGCAAGAATACATAGCTGCATTTGCTTTAGCATTTCTAACCCACAATTTTTTTTCTATAATGGTACTTATTTTTGTCTGACATTTTTGTACTTAATAAAGTAATAAGTCAAATTTTGGTGGGGTAGCATCTTTAGCCTGGCACATCCACAGATTTTGTTGAATAGAATATATCATCACTGTTATATTTTTGTGGTACTTAATGAAATCTGTGTATCTATCCCTGGATTCCATTAGCCTCTCCTTTTAAAAGACATTTTGCAGTGAACGCTTTCTGTGATGTCTTAAAAAATAACCAAGTATATCTTATTTTCAACCCACCTCAAAGCCACGGTTATATGAGTTTGGGACAGTGACAATTCAATGATAAGAAAGTAATTAAGGAAGAACATCACTGAGGTTTCCAAGCGGTGACCATCCTCTAGAGCTCTAGGTGTGGGGTCTCTGTGTGTCGGGTTTGACCGTGAACGCAAGCAGAATAATCCGAGCTCATTTGCACCGTGATAATAAACAGCAGGGCACTGAATCTTTTCCGTTTTATTGGAATTGTATACAGTAAGTTATTAAATTTCATCTCTGTAATACACCTGCAGTAAAGTAACAAAACATTGCTGCACTTAAGGAACATGTGTGTGTGGTACAATATCCTCCCCCATTATTTCAGCCCCCCCCCCCCAACAGCTGCTTACGGATTTCAAGATCCATTGTATATATTCCCTTGAGCCCATCTCTAATAATCGAGGCACATCTGCCATTGCAGTATTATAGGCATATGTAGTTTTATTGAAAACTATACCTGTAAAAAAATTAAATAACTCCTACCTCAATTAAATTGGCAAGCTACCTTTTGCAAAGATTATATTGCAGATCTCCTGAGACTCAGTGAGTTCATTTTATTCTTATATTACAAATCACTAAATATGTTATTTTTATTTAGCCAAGTAGCTAGCTTTTCTCATACTTTGATGATAAGTCACTTTTATCTATTCTCACTTTTGTTTTCCTTTTACCCTTTTCTTTACATTAAAAAACATACCATGCAGGGTTTATGATGAAAACATTGAGAGTCTGGCTACAATGAACACTGGGTAAAGTCAAGAGAAAGGACCCTAGAATGTAACTTCAATTTTACACTGATTATTATTATTTTTAAATGTTTTCATTGATTTTTTAGATAAAGAGGAAGGGAGAGAGATAGAGATATAGAAACATCGATGACAGAAAAACATCATTGATCAGCTGCCTCCTGCATGCCCCCCACAGGGGATCTAGCCTGCAATGCAGGCATGTGCCCTGACTGGGAATCAAACTGGTCACCTCTTTGTTCCTGGATTGATACTCAATGGCTGGGCTACACTAGCCAGGCTTTAACTGATTATAAAGGTTATGAAATCAGGATCAAAATCTTAACTCATCTTGTGCTTTGATAGAGATTTTTACAAGCTTCTTTGAAATCCATTTGACCTTCATAATGGCAGAATGAGAAATAATATGAAGAGGGAATGAGTTGGTAGATCATACAAGCATGTATAGGTGGATTCCTGTTGGATGAAATCCCTTACCTTAACATTTATATTTTGTTGAATATTGGGTTAACTCTGAATATCTATAAAATAATTTTATCTCAACAGGTTAATAGTAAAATATTTGGTGATATAAAATATTTCTGAGTATAATTTTATTTTCACTTAAGATATGTAGGGCGTCTATGTAATTATTCGTAGTGAATTAATTATGCTACTAGTACAGTGTCTTAGCTTAATAGAAAAGTTTATAAATTTGCTTCATATTACTGTAGAAAAATCCAAAGACAAGATGCCCACTATATAAGTATTAATAGAAAGAAAACTACATATCCTTTCTGCAGAATATGAAGGTTACCCCTTACATAGTTTCTTACAAAGGAAGAATGTTTTGTGCTATTTAAAAGGACTGTGTGAATGGATTGAGGGAAACATGGATGGATCCCTATCCCCAAAGTTAGTATAGACTCAGAAAATATGTACTTGGGTGACAGTCAAAAGGTATATGGTTCACAGAATGAAGTCACAGATAAATATCAAGTGATAGTTGCTGTAGAGAAGGTAGAACACCAAGTAGCGTTACTGATCACCAGTCAGGATTAAAAATAGTTGCATGTTCAAAGTATGTAATCAGCTATGGCACTTTCTGCCTCTCTTATGGTTCACAAGAATTCAAAGTTTAGATAGGTCATTGCTTTCACCTAAGATCCAAAACCCCAAGAGAATTAGATTTCAGGACCTTAGATTTCAACTTTATAAACTTCTTGTCAATAGAAAAATACATTCTAAATTCGAAACAAACCTTTTGAGTAAAACTCTTGCAGAAGTGGGAAATACAACTTAATTTAGGCCATCCCACTCCTTTCAAGCCCTCTCTACTGAGCATTCTTCCCTTGGATGTGAGTCATTCCTGTGGAAATATCTGTTACCAGCACTTTTGAACTGTGAAGTCTGTTTGTCACACTGAGCTCTGCAATTCAGAACTGTTGTGTGTAGAGTGACTAGTACGACACCACATCAGTGGTGGTTAAAGTTCTACTGTGGACAGTGACATGTGGCAGAGAAGAATGTCAGCGGCTGCTACTACGAATCATTGCCCTTAAGGAGTCCTTCTGCATCTCTGCCATTTTACTCTCAGCCAAAGAGAAGTCACTAGTATGGACCTATGCTTCTTCATCTAGCTCCCAAACACGATTTGCTTGAATTTGTTTTCATGGTGCAAGATGTGGGTGCTATTTTGTCAATGGAAGAAATATTTACTTTTGGTGTGTTTTCTGTGGGGGAAGGGATTGTTCTTTGATTTTTAGGAGAACTTGTTCTGTATTCTCTTTTGCAAATAACACATATACCCTATGATTCTTGGACTCCAAACTCTCTCCATTCCACACTTCATTACAAAGCTTCATCTCATTATATCTGAGGTAACTGTACTCTCCTCTAAAACTTTATAGTGTGCCTTCAGAAGCTCACAGATAAGCTCCATCCAATATGTCTCTCTTAATTCTCTGGTACAATATTTATACATATTGCTATAGAAATAGAAGGCAGACATAGTAAATCAGCTCTGTAGAACCTTAACCAGAAATCAGAACATTCCAGAAAATTTAACAATAATATATTCCTCTACACCTTCATTTGAGTATTCAGTAAATGTTTATTACAAAATAGCACTCTGTTCCCAACTTTTAAGATCATGATATTGCTATGTTGGTAGAGGGCTTGAGCTAATAGTATAGTTACCTCATTTGAGACTCTAACCCATGACTTTCAGATTTATATTTTTACATCTATAGGGTGTCCCCAAAATGTATACACACTTTGAATAATTATTATTCCAATGGGTTAAATCTGAAAATAAAGAAACATCCATTGAACTATCAGTTGTAAAGTGTGTATACATTTTGGGGGGGACACCCTATATTTAGATGTGTTTTTTAAGGGGCTAGAGTAAAATCTGGCAGTTACCAATGGGGTAATTCTTCTAAGGTATTGTGCTTTTAACCTTGAATTTTATTGGTTGAACTTTTTCTCTGGATTAGTTCCTTCACCTCTGTCCCTTGGCTTGGTGACTGACCCCAAACACCATCTGAGACTGTTCTGTCTTTCTCACCCTATTTAATCAATTCTGCTTTCTATACCAATAAGTCTGCCCATCCCCCACACTCCCAGTCACTACCATTGCTGTTTCTACCCATCTACTTCCTTTCCCTCCACCCACCTTCTCTCTCACAGTGGGCCACAGGATGATTATCTCGACAAAATCCTGGTTATGGCCTTGCTTAGCATCCCTCCATGTACAGGCTCTTAATAGCCTGGTCCTTGTCATGGCTGCTAGCCTTGCCCTTCAGACGCACCGTACACTTCTCCTGTGCCAGCTGCACTGAGCTGCTTAAGGTTCCCTTCGGGCTCTTCCATGGTTCTCTCAGTTTTTATAAAAGCCCTTCCATGGACCTGCAGTATCTTCACCTGCCTCCCCTTCTCCTCCCCTTGCATTCCTTTTGCCAGGTAACTCACAGTCTTCGTCCAAGTTTCAGCTCATGCATTGTGTCCTCCAGGGCCCCTCGATGTCATGCCCAGGCCAGAACGACATGGCTCTCTTCTGTGCACAGGTGGCCTGTGGTGCACTTTTCTATCCTAACAATTGTCACACACTCTACAGCCAGGAAAGGCCATGGACTATGGTGTCATCTCATGCTTAACAGAGGTCACTCAGTGAGGTTTGCTTAAGAGTCAATGGATGGATGAGTAAATGAGTAAATGAGTCAACAACAGTAACGAAGTATATAACTTGTGAGCAAATAACTTACATGTTAGCACTTTTATACAAATTCCTTTAATTAATTATGCCAGTGACCCAGAAAGGTAGGAACTCTTTTTAATCCCCATTTATTGATAATGAAACAGAGACTCAGAGCAATTTTGTCACTATTAATATAGTAAGTAGCAAGAATGGGACTAGGGCTCCAGGTTTATCTTCTACCTCTCGCTCCTTTAGTTGGTGGACCTCTTGTCATAGCAAGTAGCCTACAGTCTTCTCATAGGTGGTTCCAGCTCTCCTCTCCCTGTTCACTTAGCGATCATCACACTATTGACCTCTTTCTGTCAGTAAGAAAGACTGCGCCTCTGAAGAGGAAATGATGAACCCAGCAATCTGTACATCGACAGCACTGTCACTTGACAGCCCCCAAATAGCCCCCAAAAGCGGATATTTTGAATGTTTCCCATAAGAATCTACACATTACATACAATATGGTGCAATTTCCTGTTGTCTCTTACCTGTCAGTGGTGGTAACTCTCTCCTCCACTGGTTTGAAAGGACCGCGGTTATGGTGAAAGGGACTGCAGCGCACTGAGAAGGAAAAGGCCTTGCGGCTCAGGCTGAAGTGTAATACCAACTGCATCTTGTCCTCCCAGTTGCATCCTTCTTTACCATCCCTGGCGCATCCTTCTTGGCAGAGGGTGGGTAGAAAGGGGAAGAAGTGGACGGGTTGATTAGATCATGGTTTACTTCCTGTTTCCCCAACATGATTCTTTTTCTTATAACCTGGAGGCAGTGCATAATGATAATGAGTTTAGCTTTGATTTATAACATTGAAATCCTTAAGTTTAGAATGTTAGAGCTGTGGTCGGCAAACTGCGGCTCGCGAGCCACATGCGGCTTTTTGGCCCCTTGAGTGTGGCTCTTCCTAAGCCTTAGGAGTACCCTAGTTAATAACAATGTACCTACCTATATAGTTTAAGTTTAAAAAATTTGGCTCTCCAAAGAAATTTCAATCGTCGTACTGTTGATATTTGGCTCTGTTGACTAATGAGCTTGCCGACCACTGTGTTAGAGTAAGAAAGGACGTAAAGAACACCTGGTGCCCTGTGCCATTTTGTACAAATGGGAAGCGAAAGCTCAGAGATGTTAAGAGACTTGTCGGTGTCACCCAGCAGACCTCACTCACATGGACTCACAAAGAGCAGTTCAGATTCCAGCAGCTTGTAACGCTGACCTTTTTCCTAGATGTCTTTGTAGCCTCTTAATTCCAAAGAGATAGGGCCACCCCAGACTATGAAGTAATAGCCAGAAGCAGCTGGAAATGCATCCCGAAGAAATTTCTAACCGAGGGTCCCTTTGTTCAGCTACCACTGGATTTCATTGTCACGGCGCCAGAGGGTATCGTTTGCTTGTAAATACTGAGTTTTTGAAATGTCACTGTAACACTGGAAAAATGTTGTCTCAAAAGGTTGCCAAAGTGACAGAATCCGACATTGTAAATACCAGCCAACACAAGTGCTCATAAATGACAGGAATAAAATATACTTGACTAAATCCATAATAATCACTGATAACACTGTTTACCCTCAGTGACCAGGAGCTGTGAACTTGGATAAAAAGCACATGTGTGCAGATATCATTAACGTGTCTGAGCCTCTAGCCATTCCGGAATATTTTGATGGAAAAGCTTCCTAAATATGTGGAAGCTTTACAATAACGAAGAAGCAAGTGTGGGGGATGGTGTCAGCAGCCCCAGTGGAACTGGAGAGAGCTGACTCCCCAGCACCCAGGGCACTGATACAGCCTCCATGGTCGGGACCAAACTGTGAGCCAGGGCGCACGGGGCATCAGTTCTCTATTTTCGATGGACATGATTTCTAGAAGGTCCATTTGCCACAAGCAAGAGATCACTCACATACCATGTTCTCCAGAGAAGGAAAATATAGACTGAACTCAGAGCTACAAAGGAAAGGATCTCAAGAGAACCCGAGCTAGACTTTCACTTAAGAGAGATGGCTAGGCAGTCCCAGCTCCCTCCAGTCCTAATATTTCCGTAGCCAGGCTTTCTTACTAATAACTTCCTGCTCTGTGGAAATGATTGCCTCCTTCCCTTTTCTCTCCCAGCATAAAAATGGTGCCTGGGCCCCAGGGGTTCTAAGAGGAGCTGTGTAAGGTGACAAGTCAGTCTCTTAGCCTCTCTCACTGTCTCCAGCACCTCTCATATCCTTGCCCTTCCTCCACCTAGAATGCTCAAGGGACAGACTGCATGACAGAGGGCTGGACCTGCCCAGTTTTTGGACTGGTGAGAGGAGGAAGGGGGTGACAGAGCAGTCCCAGGAGCTGCCCCATCACTGCTCTGAAGCTGTGTTTGTGGAAGAACCAGGGCTGCCTGGAGTGACCTTCTTGAGTGTCATATGTGTGCAAAATTATTTTCCCTTGACATACTCCTGTTTTTTGTTTTTTCCCTCCCTTCTCTCTCTAACATTGCTTTCTTAGCTAAAAATAAAAGGCTGCATTCAATATCAGGAAAGACTGCTGATGAAGTTTGAGGAAACTATAGAATTACACATTCCAAATTGACACTGTACCAAGAAGTTATGTCAGTTCTTGGATCTTTATGCTTCAGAAGAATTCATAAGCAGGAAACAGCTTTCAGCAGAAGGTGCCCATTTTAGTATTAGCAGGAACAGAGGTGAGGAGTTTGAAATGATCTGAGTGTCCCAGGCCACGTGATGTTAGGATCCATGAATAGCGTCTACATGGATGATAATACAGCCTTAAGGGTTTGGGTAGAGGAGGAAATAGGAGTGTCCCAAGCCCTTCGGAACTCATGTTGGCCTGGATCTGGTGACATGGTCATTCAACCCTGCCACAGGGATTCCCTGGATGGAACCCAGTGTGCTTCCTGAGATACTTGGCAGCTGGCTGGAGGCAGGGCCTGCTGTTCTGGCTTGACTGATGAGGTATAAGTGTCGGTTTTGGAGAGACAGTGGCTGTTCTGGGCTCTGTCCTGGCACTGCTCCTGCACGCTGGTCTTAAACTCAGGCAGAGATTGAATTGCTTCTTACAGTTCTCTCAAAGAAAGACAGTGTTGTCTTCCAGGGATGAGCTGGAAGGCAGTGTCCATGTGGACATTCTGCAGTGTGGGCAGCCAGCAGCGAGGGCCCAGTTGCCTACTCTCTGGGCTTTGAGGACTGGGGGGTGCCTCCAAGGCTCTGAGAGCTGGAGCGGAGCTGAAAAACCTTGAATTTTACTTTTTCTTTGACTTCCAAAAGGCAAAGGACACAACCTCAAGATCTAGTCTTTCCACTCTTCAGCCATCTTTTAAAAATTCCTTTATATATAAAAGCCTTTGGTGATTATTTTAGGCATGGCAGGCATGCCAGACTCTTGTTTGGAATAGCTGAAGCAGAATTGAATAAAAGGGGTCAGGCCTCCTGGTGACTGAGGAAGATCTCGCTACATTAGGGTCAATTTCATTGAGGCTGTATTTTGTTACGATTCATCTTATTTAAAACAGATTTCTGCTGTTTCAACTTCTACCTGCAGGTGGACAGCCACAATTTCGACTCTTGGTCCACTTTGGTTATCTCCTCTGGTTTTTCTTCCGGATTCCTAGGCTTCCAGCCAGCTGCTCTTTTAGAAACCAAAGAGAAGTAAAAGAGAAGGAGGGGGAGGGAAGGAGGCAGAGAAGTATTTTTACTATCAGATAGGATAAAAATACCTATCGGGCTCATAAGGTAGCTCCTTAGTAAATTTTATCATTTAATTATTAGTTTAGAGGGGATAGCTTTGAGCTTAAGAGTTAGCTAATTAAGAAAATCAGTGCAAGATTTGGGGAAACTCACTTTTTCACTCTCCAGGTCCCCTGAGTTTTATCCTTCAGCTCCACTTCTAGATTCATCCGCCCAACCCCACCCTCACCCTCAATATTTATGTAGTTGTTAAACCTCCAAACTTCAGCCTCCAAGGATCTAGCCCCAAATTGCCCCCTAGTGGCTAGAGGGGGAAAAGGCAAGATGGAGGATGAGGAAAGACTGGGTGGATCATTTTTGCCTCTTCTTTTCTGAAACATATTTTTAGTTACCTATAATATCAATATAATTCAGTCTCAGTGCGAACCAGCTCTGAATAAATTAGATTACCACTGTTTATTTTGGGGTTATTATGCTACAGAGATTTCTTTCCCTATTCTTGCTTTCCAGTTTTCTTTGGTCTGATTTTTGTGGTATATACTATATTGACCAGAGCTTTTGTAACAGTACTAGTATCACCGGGGTGAGCAAGCCATGCACCTCTCTCTCTCTCTCTCTCTCTCTCTCTCTCTCTCTCTCTCAGCAGGATAGTTGAAGACTGCACATGCTGTCACTTCATGTGCTGGTGTGAGTGCTGGGAAGGGCTGTGATTTTATAGGCAAGCTGATTAGCCAAGCACCTGTCACCTCCATCGCTGTTCATTGGCCTATCAAGTGCGAGCATGTCATCTAATTGACAGCTGTCTGTTGTCAGAGGGCCATCTTTTCTCCTTTTCAGTTTGACTGAACACAACAGAGACATCTGCAGAGCTCTCTGCAGCTCTGACAGGGTTGCCCTGTCTGCCAGCCCTCAGACTCAGAAGGCAGTGTAATTGAAGAGCTCAGAAAGGATGTTAACCTGTTGACCATTTTGGTTTGGTTTATTTTGTCAAAAGAAAGTTGCTTTTTGAAGTGCTATAAGTCTACCTAGGCAGAGAAGACAGGAGATCCAGTGTCCTGGTGAATGGGGCTGGTAGAGTGTGAAATGTCTTGGTGGTAATTGGCTTTGGGTTTCAGTCGATGTGAATGTATGGAATTAGGATGCAAGTTCATTTTCAGGGTAGATTTGGTGTTTCATGGTGAGGTTACAGAAGCAGAGGCATATGAATCCTAGGAACATAGCGTTCTTTGAGGTCACATCTGGCTTGTGTAACAAGAACAGTGCCTGGGATGTGTGTGGTTTTAGATGAGGTGTTGCTCTTTTTTCTTCTCAGCCAAACTGGACACTACCCAATTTGGGACAGATTCCAGAATCTTCCTGAAACCATAACCTATGTATTTCATGGCTAACCCTACAGAAGCATAACTGCCTCTCTGAGACATTTCCTATAACTTAGAGATATTAAGCTGGACTTTTGTGATAGGGAAACCACTTAAATTATCATACAGATTTCAGCATGGGAGTTTGAACTTTTAAATCTTTGTCTTGTCTCGGTGTCTTCCAATGCAGTGCTATTATTTGAACTTCTAGTAGGGCCGGTATAGTGTGTAGACATGCAGGGCTTGATTTGAATTGAGTCACACCAGGGATGCATTTGGAAATGATTTCGTTTAAATGATCAATTTAGTTTAATCTTAAGTTAACAAGAGGAAAATATTTCATTGCGTTCATTTTTGAAGTTTATTTAGAAAGAGATAGTGTATGAAAATATTGAATGCATTGCTTTTACTTTCTTTGCTTTCCATATTTCATATGTGCAACTTAACAAGTTTTTGTCTCTGAACCTGGGTGAGAAAAGGAGAGCTGAGAAAACTTGAGTAATTTGTTTTAAACTCTCTAGACTCTAGTGCTATACAAACACGGCTTCATTTGGGCGCTAGTATTAGAGAAAGGAGCATCATTAAACTAGTTGTGGAAAATTCAGACAAGTAGACAAGAAAGATTGCTGTTCAGAGTTGTCTTTTACCATCGAAGATGGGAATAATTGAGCAAAATGTTTACAATCTAGCAGGTTCTAGTCTGGGAGTTGGATGAATGAGTTCTTACCATGCATCCAACCCCAAGTAGCACATTTTAAAGGCTCATTTTGTACTTCTGCAAAATGAAGGCTTGGCCTAGTGGCTTATAAGATCCCTTCTAGCTCCTGTGTCTGCTACTATCAGAACAGGGCATGAGGGAGGAGAATATACACTGTTAGCCTTTGGATATTTCAGAAATAGTTGACACATTTCCAAAATAACACATATAAAGCAGAAACTCTGCCCTTGAAAAGAAGGAATACAGAAAGTATTTAAGAGATATACAATTAGCCTTCATTAACTAGTTTCTTCTTACTTTCTGTTTAGTATCAGTGATAAATGGTTTCCATTTTTAAAAAGTTTAATAGAGATGATAAGGGTTGAGAGAGGGGGTTGAGTCAAATGGGGCTCATGACCTACCTGCAGAGTTACCATTCCTCTTAAAAGATGGTTTTGTCCAAGATACTGGGAATACTGTGTCAAAGCCTTATGCTGCAATATTCAACTGATGCTAAGGTAATTTTTTTTTACATGTTAACACCTCAGAAATTTATGGTATGCCAATTTAACTGGAAACATTTTTACTTTGTTGGTGGTAAATAGTGATGTGTCTTCCATTCAGTGGCATCTTATATTTGATGAAATGCACTTCTTAAAGGGAAAGCAAGATTTTTTTTTAAACTAAAAAAAGCTAAGTGACTTCTTTACTCATTGCCTTAGGAAGGCAATTCATGTATGAAGCTCTGCCCATTTGAACTGAAGGAGGGAAATATATGTTAATAGTTATATAGAAGGAATATTCTGAAATGAACTTAGCAACTTCTACTCCTTGGCTTTTATGGCATCCTTCTTTCAAGAATTACTTCAGTTACTCTCAGTCAGAAATTCCAGATATCTTCTGCAAAAGGAGATCAAGGTCTTTGCCAGTTTCCAAGCTGGAACTCTTCCTACCTAGTCCAACACTACTCAAAGTGTTCATAGGTCACTTAAACTTTCTCTTTTTTTTCCACATGCTCTTAGGGTTTGTTGATCTTCGAATCCACAAATGAGTAGGCAGGTACAGTAAGTCACTTGTCCAAGGGTTCCTTAGACGAGACCTGGTGAGCCTGATGTTCACTCTGGCATTCTTGTCACTACGCTTCATACAGTGTAAGGAAAATGGATTTGACCACAAACAAGTATTCTTTATGCCTTTTGTTTGGATTTCTTAGTGTTATACTTGTATTTATATGAGTGAATATAGCTGGGTTTCTTTGGTTTGTGTTTCTGAATGCCACACTTATTTTTCTACCTTCTACACTTTTAAATTCATAGGTGACTTAACAAGGGACAGAAACCAAACTTGACACATACAGTTTCATATGTACCACATTTTATGTTAGAATAATAACGTTTGGCCACTCTTTAGTGAGCTCTGGTTGTTGAGCATGCCAAAGCGGGAGCTCAGAGGTTGCAGGACAGGCTGCTGCTTACTTACCTGTAAGTTCTTTAAATGTGAATACAATTAGAACACATTGCATGTTAATATCAGACATATCCACTTATTAACTATGAATGGAAATATTTTTAACAATAATTTCCTAAGACACTTCACCCCATTTGCTTCAGAGCTGATGGGATGAGAAAATAGTTTTATTTTAATTATTTTTGTGAATTTTCACTTTAAAAAATAAATATATATTTTGTTTCAAATACCTCACTGAAAGAGATGTGAGTAGTAATATCCTAAAATTTTTAAAGATTCTTCTAACTTTAAAATTTTATTTTTCCAGCTTTATTGATATATGATTAACAAGTTAAATTGTATATATATAAAGTGTGCAATATAATGATTTGATATATGTATGCAGTGTGAATGTATTACAATCAAGTTAGTTAAGACAACCATCACTTCAAATAGCTAACTTTTATGGTGAGAATGTTTAAGAAATATTCTTAGCAAATTTTTAATATACAGTGCAATATTATTAACTATAGTCACCATACTGCACATTAGTTTTCCCCATCTGTCCTCAGAGAATGTACTTAATCCTTTTACTTCCCATTATCTCTTTTTACATTTTAAAACTCTAATTCATAGTTTTATTTAAATTTCACAAATTTTTCCAATAATATCATATATAGCTTTTTTTCTCGTGCTGGATACAATCCAGGGTCCCGGATCATTTTAATTGTTATGTTTCTTTAGTTCCTTTTAATTAAAAGAGTTTCTATTTTATTAAGCTCATCAAAGGGGTCAGAGGCTATGGATCAGCCATAACATGTTGGTGGAGAATCATTTAATTGAAGCTATGATGGTTAGATGAGATCTGAGGATGCTGGGCAGGCAGTTACTCTGAAAGGATGAGACTCTCAGTCTTAAAATTTACTGACACCAGAGTTTAGTGTCCCTCCTATTCCTCACGTTTTCTGTACCTTTCTTATCAGCCACATTCATGAAAGGGAGGAGGTAGCAAGTCCTCGCTAAAATTCTCACAGGAAAGCTAAGCTCTTCAATGTCCATTTGAAAAAATATTTCTCTAACATCTATTTTAATAAAAAGCCCTTGGTTAACTATTTTGGCTGTGAAACTTGCATGCCTGTTTCAGGTTAAATTTGGAGGCATATTGAGGTTCCCCAGGGTAGGCTCCCCACCGGCATCAGAGATGTGTCTACACAGGCTCCTGGACTGGCTGCGTGGTAAGAACAGCTACACTGTCGTGCCAAAGTCAAGTCTTGGACAGTGGGGATGGACTGTGAGACCTACAAATGGAGAAGAAGGCCCTCCAACCATGAAGAGCCATTTGGGGCCACAGTTTTGAGTGGATGATGGTTGAGAAATGACACCTCTTCTTTGGATACTTAGGTTTGAGCTGGAAACAAAGACAAGTGACTGGCTTTGGGTTGTGATAAAAAGAGCTTTGTGAAAAGAGGTCAGACTGGATTCTTGGCCTGCTTCTGGCTTACCTAACATGTTAGTCTAGTAGCAAGCACCCCCAACCCCATGCTTCTTGGAAGCCTCACAGTGTCCTGCGATAAAACTACAGATTTTTCTTTGTTAAATGGCATTTAAATATATAAAATAAATATCAAAAATATAAGTCTTTGTTTTACTATGGTTGCAAATATCAAAAAATTTCTCTATGTGACACGGCACCAGAGTTAAGTTAGGGTTTTTCAAAATGCTGACACAGATTCTTTCTTTTTTTTTTTACTTAAAAACAATTGTTGACACTTTTACAAATGTCCCCCATTTCCCCTCCCCTATCCACCTTCACCCAGGCCCATCCCACAATCACACTGTTGTCTGTGTTCATGGGTAATGTATACATGTTCTTTGGCTAATCTTAAAATATTTTTTAAAATGTGTTTTTATTGATTTTACATAGAGAGGAAGGGAGAAGGAGAGAGATAAAAACATTGATGTGAGAAACATTGATCTATTGCTTTCTGTATGTCCTTACTGGGTATCGAGCCCGAAACCTGGGTATGTGCCCTGACCAGGAATTGAACCGGCTACCTCTTGGTGCATGGGTCGATGTTCAACCACTGAGCCATACTGGCTGGGCATCTTTGGCTAATCTTTTCACTCTCCTTCATCCAGTCCCCCCACGCCCCTCCTCATGTCTGTATTCCTCCAAGCCACTCCATGAACAGGTGGAATGACCATCTCCACTTCACAAATGAAGAGGCTAAGGCTAGGGAAGTTCACCTTCTTAGAACTTGTCTAAGAAGACTTGGGCCCTAGTCCCTCTATCTCAGCCTACAAGCAAGATCCTTCATGGCTGTTTGCTTGCTTCAGCCAGATTCTTTTGGCCTCTGTTTTCAAACTCTTTCTTGTCCTCTGAACATCCTATGCCTGCTGAGATCAGGCATCCACAACTCTTGCAGGAAGTCTAACTTTCTGCCCCCCTGGCAGAGGTATTATGAAACACGAAATGGCCAAAGTGAAGGGTAAAAACAAAACCTCAGAAGACCTCAATAATACCAAAAAAAACTGGTCACACCACGTATGAGTAAGACTTGACACTCCTATCTATGTGACGTATTCAATTGGAATTACGTTAGTCATCCAGGTTTAAATCAGGGCAGGCAATGCCACTTAAAATGTTTCATTCAATGCAACGATTGTAAGAAGAATGGCAGCATTTCCTCCAAAACCAATATAGAGCATACTACAGAACGTTCCACAAATTTTATTTAAAAAAGAAAACACATTTTGCAATTTAACCTTTATATACTTATATTCCATGTCTTTCCTCTTCTGTTTATGTTCATTATTTTCCAACCTAGTAACTGGCCCTTTGTTAATAGTCTCTGCCCGATCCACATATTTTCCTGCAGATGGGTATATTTTAGTTCTTTCTATCAAGACCGTCTCATTCCTTTCTTCACACTCTGAGGCCTAATTAGATCTCGCTAAGCTCTAAAGTTTGACAGACAGTTGTCTTTTGCACTAACGCATTCCAGTGCCCTAAAATCCTGTTTGGGAAAGTGATTCGCATGGCAAGGGCCCACTGTGAATCAGGAAGGGCCCCGTAGGCGGGCACCCTTAGGAAGCCCTCGGGTGATGACGGAAGCTCTTTGCTTAGTTGATTGAATGCTCCTCTTTTTTAACTTACAGTTGGGGTTGGGGTCAGCATGAGCTTGTTGTGGGGAGAGCTGGTCCTTGACTAATGGAGCCCCTCACCCAGAAGCTCCATTCTTCTGCAGGGCATGGGATGAGTAGGGTAGGCCAGGAGCTCGTATGGGAGGCAGCACTTCCCTTTGGTCCACTGCGTGATGAGTGAAAACACTGATGTTCTGAGAGCTACAAAAGCACAGCTCTTTTCTCCTGCAGACTGACAGGCTGATATTTGAGCAGTAGCCAACTAACCCAGTTCAGCGAACTGCCCAAGTTGACTTTTATAAGACATTTAATGAATACATTTTTATTTATGTCGGTGTAAAAAAGATCTAGCTGCTGGCTTTTGCACACACACGCACACACCCATATCTTTTTTTTGCCTTAATGCCAAAATTAGAGTATTTGAATATTTTAAAATTTCCTGGTGGGCCACCTGTGAGGTGTGAGGGCAATATGGATGCGCAGGGGGAGTTGACGAGGGTGGTTGTCTTATGTGCTTGCTGGGAATTTGTTTTCTCCCAAGGGGCTGCAGTGTGCTCTGACTGTTCATGGGCCTCAGTTGACTTTTAAAGGAGCAGAACATCCTGGCACAGGGGCAGAGGACAACTTTAGGAACTGGTCCTCTGATCAGGGTCTTCTGGTTCTTTCTCTGATCTGCTTGGCCTTTAGTCTAGTATCTCAAAGGACTTTGTCTCTATGCCAGTTTTAAAATTTTCGGGACTCTAAGAAAAGGATGGAGTATGAATCTTAGAGGAATCTGCAGCTTTTGACCCCACTGCTGGTGTTCAATCTCCTCCTTCAATTTAAAAACATGGAGAATTTGTTTTAATGATATGTTAAACTTTTACAACATTTTTATTATGGAAATTTTCAAATTCACAAAACATCGAGAAAATTGCAAAATGATTTTTCATGTATCCATCATCTAGTTTCAACAGATGCCATTTTCCCAATCTTTTTTATATAGCCACCCTTCCACTTTATGTTTCTGAAATATTTAAAAGCAATGCCCAGATAGCAAATTATTTCACCTGTAGGTATTTCAGGAGCCTCTCTAACAAATAAGCCCCCTCTTTCTGTTTCATAGCCACAGCTAGCACCTTGAGATTGTCATGATACTTGTCTTGCAAATGTCTTTTTACAGTTGGACCTTGAATCGAATTCCAAACAAGGTCACATGTTGCATTTGATTATCATGTCTCTTAAGTCTTTTTAAAATCTGTAACTCTGCCCCTCCGTCTCCCTTTTACTATTATATCTGGGTCATTTTTTTTCTAAATAATATCCCCAATCTAGATTGGACTGATTCTCTATGTTTCCTATAAAATGATAGTTGAATCTAAAGTTTTCATAAGATGTAGGATCCATTTTTTTCATGGGTTATCTTGATTACATCCTTTTGCTTCACATGAAGCGAAGGATAATAATTGGTCATTCTCTTGTCATGATGCTTAGATTGATCAATGAATCCTTGTGCGGCAGTCTGCTCCCCATCATAAAGTTTCTCATCATCTGTCACTGGCTGGTTTTAGGATCTATTGATTATTTCATTGGAGGATACAAAAATTCAAGACAAATTAATTTAAGGAAGGTTTTTATCCTCATTAAATCTTACCTGGTGTATGATAATCTAAAATTCATTCCCCTTGCATATTTTTACAGGTTCGTATGAACATATAGAATGCCTTGCAAAACTGCTAACTTACTTATTTGTTCATATTTTCTTTCACATCTACAAGTGAAACTTACATTGGACTGTGATTTATACCTCTGCCTAGAACAGTTCCCAGAACATGTAATGCTATTTATTGAAGGAATAAACTTATGAATTGTACATGTTTTCTAAAGAATAGGAGCCTGAACTTGACCAAACTGTGAAAAGTTTTTGCCACATCATAATTTCCTCAAATCCTGTGGACAAAGGGATAGAAGTTGCAAGAGCTTTGTTGTCTGTGTTGGCAGAAGGTGGAAGGATGGCAGATTGGTTTGTAGGTGTTTGGATGGGACAGTATAAAAATAAAGAAATAAACGTGAATATATAAAATAACATATATATAAAATATATGGACATACATAAATACACACACAGTTGTCTGTTTAAGATTGCCCTTACAACCTTCGATCTGTGTGCTGTAAGACTTTAGAGCAGGGGTGGGGAACCTTTTTTGTGCCAAGGGCCATTTGGATATATAACATCATTCCAGGGCTGTACAGAATTATCAACTTAAGAATTAGCCTGCTCTGTTTGGTCAAACATTTAATTAAATCACCCCAATGCCTTGGCAGGGTCAGACCAAATGATTTCTCAGGCCTTATAATGCCTGCGGGCCGGACATTCCCCACACCTGCTGTAGAGGAACTTGGCTTTGAGTGAGCAGCACCCATTTCAGGGCCAAGATCATGCTGGGTCAAGAGGCGGGTGGATCTTCCCCTCTACCACATGGTGAAACGGGAGGTTTGACTAGTATTTTGGGTACAAAACTTTCTTCAAATGGCAGTGAAACTTATGTGTCCAACGAATTAAGTAGTATACAAACCAAAACAACCAAAAATGTTAACAGATATGATTGAGAGTTCTTAATATAAAAATGCTCGCCAGGAGAGAGCATTACCGTGAAACAATGAGGATAGGTCTCACTGCCTCTCATTGGTTATCTATGAGGGTTGGGCTAACTGGACACGTTCAAGTGCATACTCTGCTCACTGGAGCAGGCTAGGTGTGGATATTCTAAAGGAATTGAAAGTCGCTTTTACTTTAAATAGGTTTAGGTGTTGACAGTATCTCCAAAGTAATTAAAAGGTGGTGTAGTAAATTTCCTTTCGCACCGCGCTTTAAGCTCTTGATAGGAAAAGAACTTTATAGGCCACAGAGCCCTTGGAGCCATGTATATTTAAGAGTTCAGGGATCTTTTGCATTTAAGAAGTTAATATGGTATATGTAACATGTTCTATGTAACCCCCCATGGAGTCTCATGCAGCATCAAGTAATTAAATAGATGCCTATTTCTAAATGTGAGTACATAGTCACACCCATGAGGATAAAAAAGATTACAGAGATCCTCACATCAGTTCAGGTCAGGTTTGTCAGAAAACTGCAGAACATTTTCAGAGATTTTAGAACATCAAAACTGAGGACAAGGCATTATGGACCTGCCCATGATAAAAAGTTAAATACCTATCTTTTTCTGGAAGAAAAAAAGCCAAATAACAAAGTGAATATTATTGTTAAAGGATTATAAGCCCATCATTGTAAATTACTTCCTTCTGAGATTTCACATAAGATTTAACAATCTACACTAATAAAAGACAAAGATGCTAATTGATCATACCTTCGCTACGCCCACCAGCCAATCAGAAGAGTATGCAAATTAACCCAACAAAAATGGCGGTTAATTTGCATACACAGGCGCCCAGCGAAGACTGAAGACAGTGTAGAAGAAAGCCAAGTACTGCAGAAGGGAGCCAAGCGACAGAGATGGGAACAGATCGGAAGTAGCAGAGACGGGAGTGGAGCTGAGGCAGAGGGCACAGGAGGGAGCAAAGTGGCGGAGAAGGGAGGGAGCGAGGAGGCAGAGAAGGGAGGGAGCCGAGGGCGAAGCGGCAAAGGGAGGGAGCGAGGTCTCTGGTCTCAGGAAGCCCTATTATTGCAGGAATCTTCCTGCAACTGGCCTCTAGTATAATATAAAGAAGGTCTATGTATATGATTAAAAAATGTTTTGAAGCAAGTTTAGAAAGAGGACCTTTCATCTAAAACAGCTTAGTTCTTCACCCTGTGTGCCTCTCAAAGCCCAATATTGAGTGGGAAGAAGGCTGGTCCCTCTGGAAAAGCCTGCTGCTGCCTGGGGAGCGTCAGAGCACCCGCTGACTCTCAGTGCTTGGGAAACCAGCGTTGTCACCGAGCTCTGTCCCGGCTTTGTGCAGCAGACCTTGGTCCGAAATTGTATTTCCTCCCCAGCGCTGCAGGCAGGTACAGTGCTTCTCCCGGACATTATGTAAGTGAACACAATGGGGAGGCTCCCGGGAGAGTGAGATGCTACATGTTCACTGAGTCTAGCCCTCTTCTCTACCTTTTTGTAATGAACATTAGCAAGTTATAAATAATAACATAATCTACCTATAAAACACTAAAATGAAAATCAGTTTATCTTTTACACTTTTAAAAATTAATTAAGTGGTCTTGTCCCTTTTAAATTTATTTTTGGAAGGTTTGTTGCTAGTGTTTTCTATAGAAAGCTCTCAAATACCTGATAAACTACCTGTGATAGTTTTACCTGGGCTAACAAAGGCCTTCTCTACTTTAAAATGTTTTTTTTAATGGCTGATTTTATTCTCTTGCTTTTATATTTTAACCTCTGCATTTAAATACATTTTGGCATAAAGTGTGTCAGGCAAACACCTACCTAATTAATTTTCTTTAAATGCTAAGCAACTTTTTAGTATTGTTTATTAAAGAATTTTTTGTTTTCTCATTGAGTTTTAATGACACCTTTATTATAAATCTTTCTATACAGCCATTGCTATGTCTGTCCTTCTGTAGTAGTACCAAATGGATTGGGCCTAAGCTGGCAATCAGACATCCCTCTGGCAGCCTGGGAGCCCTCGGGGGATGTCCATTTGCCAGCGAGGAGTAGGCCTAAGCTGTAGTCGGACATCCTTAGCGCTGCTGAGGACACGGGAGAGGCTCCCATCACCACTGCTGTACTGACAGCTATCAGCCTGGCTTGTGGCTGAGCAGAGCTCCCCTTGTGGGAGCACACTGACTACCAGGGGGTAGCTCCTGCATTGAGCGTCTGCCCCCTGGTGGTCAGTGTGTGTCATAGTGACCAGTCATTCCCAGTTGTTCTGCTGTTAGGGTCAGTTTGCATATTACCCTTTTATTATATAGGATAGAGGCCTGGTGCATGGGTGGGGGCCAGCTGGTTTGCCCTTAAGGGTGTCCCGGATCAGGGTGGGGGTCCCGCTGGGGTGCCTGGCCAGCCTGGATGAGGGGCTGATGGGTGTTTGCAAGCTGGCCACACCCCCTTCAGGGTGGGGGTCCCCACTGATTGGCTGGTGGGCGTGACTTAAGGTGTAGCAAAGGTACAGTCAATTTGCATGTTTGTCTTTTATTAGTGTAGATATAGTAGGGTTTCCCAACCTCTTCATAAAGATATTTCTTAGCTATAATTATCGTGCATTTTATTTTCCAGATAAAATTTAGAATCATTTCAACATCTCATGTTCTCCCTCTGCTCACTCATTTTTCTCTATTTGGCATTTTTTTTGTATTTGTATTAAAAGTCCAATTTAATTTTGAGTCATCGATTACTTTTGCTCAAGTACTTTTTGGCAAAATATGTGTATGAAAGATTAAAGTATTTGGTTTATTTAAAAGTTGATATGTGAGATTATCTTGGTGTTTTAGGAGTGTTTGTGCTGCTGAATCCTGTCATGATTTTTGTTAAACTGGCTTGTGAACTAGATCAGCTAATCAGTGTCAGATGCTCAATATCTAAATATATGTAAAACAAGGAATTATGGGGACACTTAATAAAACCATGCCTTTCTACATCTTTGAAGATAAACTATAGATGGATACAACTGCTCTGTAATTACTACCAGGAAACTTAAAAATTATAATTCATTTCTAAATCTGCAAAGTTAGTTGGTTGCTCATTGTTAAAATATCATCTTTCTTCTAAAGATTGAAAGCTGCTTATAAAATATGTGTGTGAATATTGAGTAAACTGAGGGATTGGGGACTGGCTATTTAGCTAGGAAGGATTTCCTCGAGTGAGTTCTGGATGGGATTTCAAAGGCGGGCAGGTCACTGTTTTGGTGGGAAGCTGCAGAGGTCAAGGCTGAAACTCTGAAGCTGGCAGTGGCTGGAGATGAGAGAGAAGGTGGTCGGGGAAGCCCGGATTCCCTGTGATTCTCACTGTACTTCGACTGCATTGAGGCAAGGTTTGGATGAGGAGGTTCTGCACCCAGCCTGATCCTGGCTGGCTCACAGTCGGCATTTAGTGCAGCCCGTGGACTAAATGTGAGGAAGGAGAGAGGGAGGCCTGCGAGGTGGATCAGAGCCTGTGGGTTGGAGGGAAGGGTGTGAGTTTTTGTGCTGGCATGTCAAACTTGTGGCCAGTGGGCCGCATGCCTGCTGGCCGTGAGTTTGTCATGCTTGTTAAGGTTTTTCTGCCGAAAGAAAAGGAGCAGCTATGGGCTTTGGAAAACTAAATTGTTAGCAGTACATGAACATTCAGGGTGGAACAGGGGTGCAGGAGAGAGTGAGGGGTGCAGATGGCGTCCATAACATTTTGTGGCGTTCTTACCATGACAAAATAATTGAACTTTGAGGATGTGCCCCATTTAAGCACTACACCTTCATCCTAGAAAAGAAAGTCAGCAAACTATGGCCTGGAGCCAAATCCAGCCCACAGCCTATTTTTATAGATAAAGTTTTATTGGAGCACAGCCCCACCTATTCATCTACACAATACGCATGGCTGAGTTCATGATGCATCAGCAGAGTTGAATAGTTGTGACGGACTTTATGGCTGCCAAAAAATAAAATGTTTACTAATTGGCCTTTTAAGAAAATATTTGACCATTGTTCTTAGTGGTGCCATTCTGGAAACACTAGCCCAGCCAGAGAGTTTAGGCAAATTGGTATATCAATAGTCTTTGGAAGTTTAGGTCATATAACTTCCTATGAAGAAATGTACCAAAACGGTGTGTTGTGTTTGAAGCTCAGTATGTAAGTTGTTGCCTTGATTGTCTTACTTCTGTCTCTAGTCTACTGTGGCCATTTCTGTGACCATAAGTCCACTAACGTACATTGAGTACCTGCTGTCTTTCGATTCTGTCTTGAGCCAGCCTACTATCCACAGTTTGGAAAGTAGAATCCCAGTGCTAAATATCAAGTTTAGAGATCTTGCTCTCTGCTAAGTAGAGTAATTTCTCAGCCAGCTCTTTTAATTTCTCCTGGCCAGTTTTATGTGCTGTGTTCCCAGAGGAACCGTTCTTTTCAAAACTCTCCCCAAACCATCTCTCCTCTTCTCGTTGTGTCTTTTTCCCCTTTTCTGCAGTGTCTTTTCTCCTCATATATATTTTAAAGGCATTAGAGAATAATTAGGAAGGTGCAGAATGTTTGTCGGAAAGATGTGACTTTTACATATTAAGGATCACATTTTAGCTTTTTTGGTGAAGCATTCATAGGGTGTTCCTCAAAACCACTCCAAAGGCACAGGAAAAAAGCTGAGGACCAGGCTGAATATATAGGTGGAGGGATTGTATGTCTACTAGGCTAGAGATGGTGAAATTATCTTCATGACGGTAATTGGTGAAATCAGGTAAGCATACTCTGTAGTTGATTAATTAGTCAGTTGTTGAGGACATACTGTGTAGTAGTGCCTACTGTGCTAAATGCCAGAAAGATGACTGATGCTCATTTTCTGCCTTGAGGAACTATCAGACTAGAAGACGATGAATAAACACTTCCTTGCATGCATTGTGAGAAATGTTATAGCATCTGATTGTTTTCAGATGAAGTAGGAAGAAAAGTCTAGAATGAAAAGGACTGAAATGTGACAGGACTAAAATGAGCACACTGGGGAAAAGAAATGAGAGAGAGAGAGAGAGAGAGAGAGAGAGAGAGAGAGAGAGAGAGAGAGAGATATCATTTAAACTTCCTTAGAGAAGACAACTGACCACTCCGTGGAAATCAAGGGTAGATAACTCCAGGCAGGAGGCTGTGGAGAGCCAAAGCAAAGGCAGTGGGAGACTCAGATACGAGATCTGAGATATAAGTTGAGATTTCATTGAAAGGGCATGTTGTTTTATAGCCTAACACTTCCTTAGTCTATTACAAATTTGGATAATATACACTATGTATGATACTTAGATATGGTAGTATACCCCATTATATTCTAATTTATGTAGCAATGTTACATAATATTCATATATAGTAAGATTTTTTATATATACAATATATATAACAGTACTCCTTATCAAGGCTAAGTAAGTACTAGGAACTTTGCTAAGCACTTCATATTATCTAAGTTAATTCACACAACAGGCAGGTGTGATTATGCCAGCATTTCCCAGACGTGAAGCCTGCCGCCTGCAGAGGTCAGAGGTTAGACTCGTTGTCCAGCATCACCCAGGAGGCAAGTGGCACTCCCACGCAGGCATGTGCTGCTCTACTGAGGTAGAGGCTCCTGTGGAGTAAGTTTGAGAGGTGAGCTTCTGATTTTAAGATGAACTAAAGAGAAACAGATGGACTCCTCCTAATGGTTGGGGTGAAGGCAAGAATAAAACCAAGGGGAAGGACTGGAGGGAGGGCGTGTGTGAGGGAGAAGACAAGCACCGGCTGTGAAGTCAAGCCTAAGCGAATTCCCATCCTGGCTCTGCCGCTTGCCAGCCACACGGGTCAGGCAGCGTTCCCACGCTCATGTCCTCGCGTACAATGGGGCTGTATCTTCTGCCTTGTTAGTATGTAAAGGGTCTGCAGCTGTGTCTGGCTCATAGCAGACACTCCGTGGCAATAGCTGCTGCTACTACTACACCTCTTACAGTTCCCACGACTCTGATTTCACGTTCTTCCTCCTCCTCGTACTAGTACTACTGCTGCTGCTGCTACTACTACTACTATTAGAGCAACAGTAGTTGGAATGATTAATGGAATAGAAATTTGCTAACAGTATCTAGAATTGTTACTTAAGTTCTCAATTTGATCAGAAGCAATGTTCTGCATTCATTGCAATATGTAGTGAGCAATTGCAGTGGCAGGTCTCTGTGTAAGCTCACCAGGAGTTAAAACACGAATACGTTATTTCCTCTCTTAACTAGCGTATAAACTAGTTTGGTTTTTATACCAGTTTTTGATAAGCCATATATTCAAGAAAAAGAACTTTGGGAGGTCCTCTTAATGCACATTGAAAGCTGACCCACGGGAGCAGGGGCCACACTGAACTCTGGAAGGGTAGTCAGGGCTCAAGTAACTGCAGGATGATTTGAAGATCTCTGTCTATTTCCCGATTCTCCATATAACCTCAGTTTTCTTGTGATATATGGTAATCTTGTCACCTTATTTATAAGTTCAGACAGTTGTCAGTATACGTTATTTTAGTGAATCTTCTAGGCTTGGCTGTCAGAGTTTAATTGAGCACCTATGCCAGGTGCTGGGTAAGCAGGATGAGTGGGGTCCCAGTCCTGTGCTCTGGGAGGACAATCTCTACCTGAAAAGGGTTTTTATAGGCCCTTGCTCAGAGGGGAAAGCATTTACAACAACCTTGAAATGGAACCTTTCTCACCCAATGAAAAGAAGACTGACATGCGACAGTTTGATATTCTTTTATTTAACTAAAATAGCAACCTGGACAAGTGTACTTTTCAGCACATCTATTGTAGCCACATGTTTATATTTATAGAATGAGAAGTGGCGCTAATTCCCTGGTATATTAACAGGTCTTACTCAAAATGTTCTATTTTTACACTGGAACAAAATTGCTGAAGAGAAACATTTTAAGGCAAGTAGTTATTATAGCATACTTATCAAATTATATATTAAATAAACTTCCTCAACTGACAAGGAGCATAATCTGAAAAGAAGTAAGTTATCTTCAATTCTATATTGTTTATATCAGATTGCTTCAAATCTAGTTTTATTGTAGGTTGCTGATTGCTTTGGTGTTTTCTTTTAGCTAAATTTCTACCGTCTCACTAACAAATGCAATCCTCTTTTTAATATGTAATAGATGACATGGGAATCCAGAGTGGATTTTCAGAAAACACAGAAAAACCTCTTCAGTTTATTGTATACAATAAATAATGTTTGTTTGTTCTTTTTAATTTGAGAGGTAGTCAAATAGGTGTATGCATAAATTTTGCCAACCCTTGGGCAGCTGTAATTTCTATACCAAAATGAATGAGTTTTTATTTGACTATCACTCTGTTATACATTAAGTAATAGTTACCATGGTAACCTTTGTATCACATTATAACGTTTAAATATAAGGTGATGTGTTTACAGGAAAAAACAGTATATTAGAATTTTTAAATATTTGGTGAAATATAATCAGTAATAAAATAGATGCATTTGTAAAATTTCACTTGGATTCTTTGGGAGTTATGCACATTTCCAACCAAAATGATGAAGTGCATTTATTTATTTTTTGTGATGTGATGGGGGAATATTTTTTTAGAGTAGCACTTGGTAAATACCACATAACACTTATTAAATACTGGTAATTGGCCTTGCAAGGAGAAAAATAAAATTTGAACCTGTTTGAAGTCATTTATCAGTGGCCAAATTGGAGTAAGAGTTTGAATTTAACATCACATGATTGATAAAATTATATCAAATACATTTTTGTTTTTGTTTTTGCGTACCTAGTTTGGCAATACCTAGTCTGACTAGTTTTGTTCACACGTATAGTTGAATTAGCAGTCACAGTTTGCTTGTGCTTACAAAAGCAAAATTCAGTGAGCCCTTGAAGGAATCCTTGTGGCTGTTTCAGGAAAATGGCCACTATGCTGAAATTATTGAGACTGATTGTTGGCTAGTTTCTTTATTAAATATGGACTCAAACTAGCCATTTCTTGTTGCCAGTGTAACTCTGGGCAATTAGGTTTATTTAACTAGTTATTAGGTTTTAGTTTTTATAGTGGCTTTTCAAAATTATTGCCTCAGTGTATACTAACTGACAGTCATTCTCAACTCTTGAGGAATCGTTTACATAATCCTCAGTGGGCTGTCATATGGGACTGTGAGTTGGAGGAACAGGGAAGGAGGGCAGCCATGTGCTGGACACCAGCTCTCCTGGACATGTTACATATGTTGTATAATGTGTTCTGGTGACACTGTGGTAGAGCTTTTATTATTCCCTTTTTACAGCGGAGGAAAGAGGGTTTAGAGCAGTTGCATAACTGACCCCCAGTCATTTTGCTGTGTGTGCTTCTGAGCTTTCTGGGTGATCTTTCTGAATTCAAAACAACCTCTCTCTTTTCTTAGGAGGTTTAGACTCCACTTCTGACTGGTACAGTGTGCACTCCACTTTTACAGTGGAAATAGAGAACATTGACCAAAGGTACTTAAAAGAAAACCTTTGTTAAAAGATAATTTTAATAATCTGCATTTCTCTACAGCACAATAACAATCTGTTAAGACCCTGATTATGAAAGTTATCTTATCTTTCTAAGTGTCCCCAGTTCTCCTTTGTTGAAATCAGGCATAGGACAGAAATCAAAATAAACCAAAAAAAGGTGCATTCTGGGAACTTCAGGTTCAGGACTAAAGACTGTCCATGGACTGACCTTCATTTTGAGCTTTGAAGTTCAAAAGTGGACAGGTGGAAATACTGCCTTCTTCATTGCCCTTTGGTGCAAGATATATTCTATGTTGCAGAGTAAGTGCCAACAGCAGCAAAATTATCGTCCCCTCCTGCTACTGTAGTAAGTCAGCAATGGCCCTTCTGTGGTCAAAATGGCAAATTCAGCAGCAGCTATTCGACAGGGATTTGCAAAAACTTCCCCGTGGCTGTTAGGAATCTTATTCAGCAGTGTCTTTGAAAACCCAATTCTGTGCAGAATTAGCTATGTAGAAATGACCTCAGTTGTGCTTTTTTTTTTTAAGAGTTTTAAACAAATGTAATTTTTAATTTTTCTCAGTATGAATTTTGCGCTTAGCGCTGAAAAGTCTATTAGGTACCTATACATATATCCAGTATTCTTAAATTTAACATGGTTCAGAATTTTCTTTTCATATTAATGTAAAGCCTTCCAAAATTCCTGGCTTTATAGAGTCAGTTCGCCACACAAAGCCACTATACATCACTTAGGTTTGTGATGAAAGAATGGAATTGCAGCTGTGTGAGTATTAGAATACCCAAACATGAATTAGACTCACAAGCATTTGGCAATAGTTCAGAAAATGAGCTTAATCTGGTTTCATCTGAGACTGCTTTTCTCTGTTCTACAACATCCCCCCAAGATGTTGTGTCTGATATCAGATCACAACGTAATGGGAGTGACGCAAAATCAGAGAAAGCCTAAGAATCCAGGGGCGCATTTGCCTTCCCCAGAGATGTTTTCCCTTCTATTTCTTTTATTTTTTCTCTCTCCCAAATTCCAACTCTGAAATTCAAGGTCATTCACCTATTAGATGAATTAATTATAAACCAGAAAAGCAGCATTCGTTGTACTCTGATCTCACTCATATCTATAATTAAGGGTAAATATAATCTTCCTTTTAAGAAATGTACCACCCACCCAATGCATTTAAAGTGCTGACTGAAAAGAAATAATAGTTCAGAGCAAGATGATTTTAGTTTAACAAGAAAAAAAGTTGATAATTTAAGCTCGAAGCAGTCAGTTCTATTTTTGATTACCATTCAGTTATAAATCTAATTTGAGATGTATGCTGCTTTTCTGTTACTCAATTTTAATTCATGGTTTGCATTCTTGGTTGCATAAGCCAAGTTCAGTGGTTGATCAAGGATGTTAAAAAGCTTTCCCCAAAAGAAATGGGGGCAGGGTTGAAAATCTGTTAGAACGACAGTCTGAAACCCAGATCTGATGTAAAACAAACAAAAATTTTAATTGAAAGGGACCCTCACAGAATGCTGCACTTGGCATTGGAGTGGCTATGTTGGGACTGGCTCTCTGCTGAAGAATTGGCTGCAGGGGGTAGACCCCAAAATATTTAAACCTGATCGACAATATCAGCCTATTTAATACTTTGATTAGAGTATTTTGAGTCTTAAAATTGTTTATCTTTCAATAAAGGAAGGAATGAATAAGGGGAACAGCTCATCTCATCACATTGCAGACAGTTAAGCAAATGCTAACCCATGGGTTTAAGATTTACAGGTTCGCTTTCTGAGATGCCACATCTTGCTTCCAGTGTTTCCTGGCAGACGTGGGCAGCCTTCTACTGGGACCCAGTATAACCGCAGAGCATGAGCTTGCACAATGTCAAAACCTCGCTAACCCTATATAAGGCAAAGAGAAATTGACCCATTTAAAAGTAGACTTTACCTTTCAACCTTAACATTTATTAACCATAAATTTGTCTTTACACTACATGTAGGGAAATTCGTATGTAAATGAATTCCTTGTCCATTTTATGCAATACTTAATTTACCTTATTCAATCAAATTAATGTATCTTTTTAAATTTGTAAACTCAGATTTTTCAGCTGGTGGAAACTTTTTTATCTTTCTTATTGCTACAGTGAAGTGTGTGACGTAAAGGCCAAACAATAGTCAATGGTCATTGTTCATTTCACAAGTATACTCTACAATGAGAACACATATATTTTTATCTTGATTTTCCCTGGGGGCTGAATAGGGCCCCCTTAAGTGTGAGGAAATGCTTATTTTTGTTACATTAGAAGAATGATTCTGTTGTCAAGTGAAAAAGAAAAAGGAACAAACAAGTCTAAAAAGATAGACACAGAAATGTGCTTTGTAAAAAAAGAGATTAGCTTGAGCCACTAAATGTTTGTCGGCACTGTCTGGTTTTAGACTAAGTCACTCTACACAGTTCATGTGGCTGGCTGCACATTCTAGAGTCGGATACATGATCTATTTACAACTGGCCCATGAAATAATTTTCTTTTACATTAACAACAATAAGGTGAGCTACAGGCTCTTAGCTACCGTCTAGTTATCATTTTATATTTTTCACAGCTCTATTGCGAATGCTGCTAAAATACAGTATTGCAAGTTTCTTTTTTTCTTTTTATGTTGACTTATTGAATGCATCTACTTTCTTGGGAGTGAAAACCTTTGCCACCAGTAACAACAAAATAAAGCAATAGTTAAGCTTATTAAAAAGACAAGCATTTAAAAAAATCTGCTCAGCACTTTTCTGAATATTTTGTATAATTTTAGAAAAATAAACATGAAGAAATGGGATAATCCATGGTTACCAGAAGGGAAGGGGAGTGGGGAGGACTGAGAAGGTAAAGGGGATCACATATATGGTGAAGGAAGGAGACACTTCAGGTGTTGAGCACACCATGGCATATGCAGGTGTCTTATTATAAAGTTATTCACCTGAAACCTAAGTGTATATTAAGTATATTGTTATTAACCAATGTCACCCAATAAATTTAATTAAAAAGTAAAGTACAAAAACTTTATCAATAATATAATTTTAAACTCCTATTTCCAATGAAATAAAGACTCATTTGTAGATTTACCAAACTATAAGAGGTTGTGATTTAAATCATCTGCAGATTTATTAATGAAAATTTCAAAGAAAATTTGCATTTGGACTTAAATATAGACTTCGTTAATAAGATTTACCAAGATCAAGATTTTTGATTGAGATTCTAAAAATGTTTAATGCCATTCCTACAATGACAAAGAAATCATTTGATGATATACTGTTGGATTCCTGATTTTGTAGAAAAGTTGATTATAAAAAGCTCTGTATTTTAGTTTGTCATTGCATAGCATTTTGACATCTTAAATTCAGAAGAGACAGTAATTGAGCATGTGGATGCCAGATTTTTATCTGGTGTATAATCTGGTTTTTATTGGCTATTTATTCGGTAGATATTAAGATACTTACAGTGAGCTGATTACTCAAAATGCACTTCCAACCAAAAATCTCACCCTTGAAGTTTTATTTCAAAGTAAGGTTTATTATGTATCCCTTCAAAAATCTGAAACTGGAATCAGGCAAAAGCTAGCTTGTCAGTAGCTGATTAGTCCTTTATCTATTACTCATCCAGCACTCACAAATCCCTGGGAATGGAAGGGTCTCTTTATGATATTTTGCTGTATGGCAGGGGAAAGGGAAGGTTTAAATTTTTGATTTTCCAGCTTATGGGTCATATTTGACCAACTGCTTTCACTAGCAGACATGCCACTTTGTTGAGCTATTTAGGAATCAAAAAGACTGCCTTAATTTAAAACAAGGACCCTTTGTTTTAGTTGGTGACTGCCTTGTGAAATTTTTCAGTTCTCAGCGGGTTAACCAGGGAACAGGGGCAGAGTCATAATTGGCCTATTTAGAGTATTTTGCATGTGAATAGTGTGTTAGTGAAGCATCCCTAAGTCTGTTGTGAGTGACATGGTGATTAGAATTTAGATTAGGGAAAACACATTCTGTACTTTATCAAGGACAGTAATTAGTTCAGTCAGTAAAAGTTGATTACAAGTAACGATAAAGTTAGATTTTTAGTACTTAATTTTAAAATTTCTTTATTAAATAGTAAATTTGTTCTTAATATAAATGGTAGTATCTACACTTGTTTTCTTTCACATCAGAATAATTAAAAGAACAATGTGTTCAATGCAGAGCTTAATCAGACGATTTATATGTTATGGGTAAGTTTCTATGTAGTTTTTAGAAAATGTGATATTATATAATCTTTCATATGTCATCATTTTCGAAGGCTTAGTAATTTGTCACACTGTGATAAGTTAATGATATTTGTGAAAGTTTTCTCGTGTTCAGGTAAATGTTTAATCTGTGGGGATGTGTTTCAACCTCCGATAGTCCTCAAGAGGGCACCTAAAGTTCTTTAATTTGTTCCTGTTAGCGTAGAAAGCCTCCTGTTCCTATGATTTTGGAAGTTAATGTGAGGATTTGAATTTCCACCCGGATCGTTGGCATTTTCTCTTCTGTGGGTGCTGCGTAAATCTGTGGAGGATCGTGCTGTGCCGACGCAGAGGCAAGGTTCTCAGTGGACTTAGCATCTATCTCCACTCACCCCCAACGTGAGCAGCCAGGGAGTGGTGTGCGTTCGGAAAATCAGATGCTTCTTGGTTCTTGTTAAGGAAGGGCATGAATAGTTCCCAGATGTGAGCTTAAGTAGAGATAAAGAAAACATTAGTCTTACATAAGTGCCCTTTTCTTTTAAATCAAAATGTTAGTCCTCTTAAAAGATTAAAATACTGCTTAGAAGGGAATCACCTTCTACCTTCCTTTCCAAAGTAGGAATTAAAAATTCACCGACTCTGTGCTAGCTTCTTAGACTGCTTTCTTTCCCTTTTTGTGTTGTTGGGTTTTAATTGTTTCAGCTTAGCAGATGCTGTTTTCTTTATTGCATTGATTTAAGTACTAACAATCAGTTGGGGGGTGGTGAATGTGAAAAATTAACCTTATATGCTTGTTTTCCCTTTTTAACCTTTCAGCAGAGTCTCCTTGGAGGTGACATGGATATGGGCAATCCAGGAACCCTTTCGCCCACCAAACCTGGTTCCCAGTATTATCAGTATTCTAGCAATAACCCCCGAAGGAGGCCTCTTCACAGTAGTGCCATGGGTAAGGTATTCCTCTGTTTGAATGCCTGAGTGATTCTTAGTAGTCTCTTTTTCTTTCTTTTTTAATACCACTGTCTCATCCTATCCCCCCAAAAAGAAAAAAAATCATGAAATTTTGCTCAATTGTCAGGCTTATGATTCCCCCTCAGTAGTGCATTGGGTGGGGTATGTTAACAACCTATAGTAGAGGAAGAGCTATTATGGTGAGCACTTACTTCTTATGTTCTCTTCGCTGCCCATATGAGAAACATTTTAAACAATCAGAGTATTAAAAAGTTAAATATGTGCACTTTTATGAAAAAGACAGAATTTGATTTCTGCCAGGATAAAAGGCGGTCATGGTAGCAACATTTTGCTAAGGTAACGATTTAAGAAAATCTGGTCTAATCTAAAAGGCTTCGTGGTTTAAGCTGCTTTAGTTAGGAAACTGGGCCTGCGGGGAGCTCACAGCCTCTTCATTTCCTTTCAGAGGTACAGACAAAGAAAGTTCGGAAAGTTCCTCCAGGTTTGCCATCTTCAGTAAGTACTGCTGGTTTCTGCTTTGAATATGGTTAATGTCATTCTGTTTTGTGAGATGTGAGGGCAACAGGAGGAAATGAGGTTCCATGCACCAGAGCTGCAAGGTTATCTAGAATGTGGATGAGGAAGGAATGCCCCGCACGTGCAGCCACCGGACCCACGTTGGAGTGATTAATGGCATGTTCTGCAAGACTGGGTGGTTGTGTGGGTATTCAGCAGGTGAAGCTCTGAAGGGAGCCTTGAAAAGGTGCCTGAAGGTCCAGGAGTTTTACCTGTGCGGAGCTTTCAAGAGAATGAGTATTAGTTTCATGTGTTGGTTAAATTCTTTGTCAGTATTATGATGATTTATGGATTTGCATGCGAAAGGAGATTTGTGGAGAGGATTTAGGAAAAATTTACATGGTTTTCAGCCCAGAGTGCAGAGAGAATGTCTCTATTTTCTAAAGAGGTTACTGAATAAGACTGCAAAGGTAGCTGCTTCGGTAGCCATTTGTGTCTGGAACACCAGGTGACAGCAAGAAGAATCCAGCTGTAACCAAAAGCATTCTGGGTCTTTCTCATAGCGAGCTAAATGCAGGAGTGGCTGAGGTCCCTCCAGTCCCCAGCATAGCACACAGTGGTTGTGATCACAAAGAAATATGTGATATCTTATTTTCATTTCTTACATGTATTTTCAGATTCGAGTTCCTGTTTTTTTTAATTTAAAACTGGTCTATTTCTAATGATTTCCTCTTCACATAGAATAAAAATGAGTTCTTCTCTTCTTTTTTCTCCTTCCTTTCTATCCCCCCTCCCAATTCTTCTTTCCTTTCCATGAGATATTATAATTTAAATCTTTGTTCTGTAGGACACTAGTATTCTTTGAAAAGAATGATAATGGGCCTATTATAAGTTCTCACATTCTAAAATAAATTATATTTATATTTCTGAAAATATATTACTAAGCAATTCTTGCATATTTATTTTATTTTTAATAAATTAGAAGAATAATAGTTTTTGAAAATGCACTGTTAGATTAACCCAAACACCTGTGTATTTGACTTGATTTCAGTTCAGTTCATCTAAAATGTTATTAAGTGAATATATCAGAATAACTCTTACCAGGGGGGGGGAAAAGCAAATTTTGTATGCTGATTATCATAGACTTGGCCATGTTGAAGAGGTGTCACAAAAGTATCCATAAATATAGAAAAATATTGTATAAATAAAACTGCCAATGCATATAAAATAGTCACTTTGGACTACCAGTAGGTCACTTAAAATGTACTGAGTGTTTATTCTTTGATTTTTCTATGTTGTATTGAAATTGACTAATATCCCCTTAGGTTTTTATAAGCATATTTTAAGCTTGAAGTTTGTGGTGGATTTAATGTAGATGAAACTTTAGCTCTTAATAGCTTTTATGAAAACTTGAAATGATATAGTCCTCACAGCTGTTTACATTTTAAACATGCCTGAACCTAATATGGACAGCATTAAGTACAATAAGTGAACCTTTGAATGTTCTGAAACGATAGAAGAGCTCTGTGGTATAAAAGCCAAGCAAAACTTAAAGCTATAATGCCCTATTTATGCCTCATATTCAAATACATTTAGGTGTTTGTTTTTTCCCAACGCTAAAATAATGCAGAAATCTGCAGTTTCTAAGGGGTGCTTTGGTGTGGCATTAGAAATTATCTATCTGCTTATTCATTGTTAACAACAATTTCTCATAATTCATTGTATATTTTTAAGTATTTCCCTGGAGGGAACTGGCCACTATAGAAAATTGTCTTAATAGCAAATTTTTCTTTGCTATTAAGACAATTTATGTGTTGCTGATATATTAACAAATATTAAAGTATATTTTCCTTCTGAATAGATCTGGAATTGGAAATTTAGTTTGCATTATTTAATTTTGGGGTTTTGATGATCAGTTTAGGAATTACTATTGATAGAAAGTGTATCTTGGCTACACGTTTTAATGGTCCTTGTAGAACATCTTGGTAAATAGGGTACCTTTTTTGAAAGACGAGGGAAATTCTGTTGAAATGGAAATTTTACCCTTTTTTGTGTGTTTGACTTTGTGTTTTATTCAAAAAGAATAAGATACCTTGGTTGATTTTTGGAACCCAATAACCTATTTATTGTCATTACTTTAAAAATAATCTAGCTCTGTTTAAATAGCAGTGTAACTTAGTTTATATTAGCTTTGTTGTATGTATTGATTATATGCATTACCATCACACAAAATGTATATTTTATTTTGACCCCAAGAGATGGTCTGTAGTAGACACTGTAACACTTTTGCCCCAGTAGATCTATATTTATGTATTTTTAGATCTCTGCTATGTTTAATTCTTTTTTTAAGCTCAGATACACTTATGGATATTTATTTGATAAGAAACACCTCTAAAACTTCAATATATATGAATATTTTTGTAACAAATAACAAAAATTACGGTTAATAAAAGGTTTCCTTTGGAGTGGTTATGACTAGATAAAGACATTTATGTTTTCTTTCATACATATTTACCATGATAAATAGTAATAAATCTGTCACAATCTGTTGTGTCAACTCCACTTGTTTTTGTTTTTTGTTGTGTTTTTTTTTTTTTCAAAATGGGACCTTTCTCTTCCTTAACATAAAACAAAGAAAATTGAAACTGTGACATCTGTAATCAGATGTTATTGATGACATGACTGTGGGGCAGAGGCTGGACTTCTCTGGTGGCCATTAGGCTGGGTCTTGTAGGAGATGAAGAGAGGGAGGGGCTTGCCTGACCCTGTTTTTGAAAATACTGCAGCATCTGTGGGAGAGAAAAACGCACGCCTGGCCCAACATCGTGCCATGGACCTGGCAGGTCCTTGAACGTGTGTCTGTGCCCTGTGCTGCTTCTAGAGCCCCAGGTCACTGAGGAAGCCTGGCCGGGTAGGGGGCGAAGGCCATCCTGCAGGGTCTGTGGCACAGGCGCAGTGGGGAGGAAGTCCTTCCCTCTGGAGAATAGGCCTGCAGTAGGGCGAGCGGGATGTTGTGTTTAAAGGAAAGGCTGTGTGAAATGACAGCTCTAATGGCCCAGAGCCCTGCTTAGCACGCAGAACGTTGTCATGTTCTCTGTTCAGGTTCTACTATGTGCTCCTTTCAGTCCCATCCCAGTCCCTGGTAGCCCTTATCTGGTGATGACGTTAGTCAGAAAGCTCCTTTTGTTGATGCCAGTTTGTTTCTCTGAGCTAATTTCTAGACTCTACTTGTGAAGTTCTTATTTGTTTGATTTCCACATCTTGGTTTTCTTTTTGAAAACATTTACTATCTTAGTATTTTTCAACTTTACTGCTCTTTTCAGCAGTTGTCTTACCCTTCCTATAACCTAATAACATACATACTAAATCATGAATTTATGCAGAAAAACTACCACTTTAAATCACATTTTTGGAAAAATGATCCACAATTCTTAGATGTTAATACAGGAGCATTAACATCTAGAAAGCAAAAAATTTTCATATTGTATAGTTTTAAAATATTTTTTCCAAACACAAAGACATGCATCTCCTTTCAGAAACATTCTTATGCCCATCAGTATGTAAATACATAGCTTTAATCTTATAATTTAGAATGTTTCAAAACAATCTACATTTTACCAGAAACTATTAATAACTATAATCATTTCACTTTAAACATTGGTGGAATCTAGCTTCACTTCTAGTCGTTTTGAATTCACTGTCGCTCTCCGCTGAAATCCCTAGAACCTCAGAGTTCTCTGGAAATAAGTTTTATCCTTAGAAATAGTTTATGGTCTCGTATATCACGAAGTGACCCTTTATTCACACTGTACTTCTCAGTAAAGTCTGTTTTCTGTGTTGAATTGCAGTTTTAGTTTTGGTATTATTATTTGTGTGTTTGTTTTTTTATTTAAAATTTAAGAGGATCTGCCATTGTATTAAGTTGTCAGAGATCATTTTGGACACACTGATTTTAAGGAAGACAATCTCTACTATCATAAATATTCTAAAATAAAATTTAGAACCTTCAGGAAAATGTGAGACATGAGTTAATCATTATATGGATTTGAAAAATACAATTCAGTGTTTAGCAATTTTCATAAGGAAAAATTCTAAATAAAATAAAATCTTAAAGTTCTGATGAGGCTTTCTTTTATAGAAGAGATTACTGGGAAATCACGAAAAGGTGGATAATGCTGATGACATTAATTATTTTGTGTGTTTTCCATTATATTAAAAACCCTTCATGTTTGAAGGTTTCAAACATGATCTTGAATTCATACCTGAAGTTATTTTGAGAAAAAAACTTTTCTCAAATGTATGAAGAAATCACAATTTAAAAGAGAAGTTGGTAAATTGTTTCTTTTTTCACATTAGAGTTCCAGAAATCTTATATGATCAAAAAATTCAGTGCTTAAAATGCATAATTTCCCCCATCACTTTTGAATCTGATCACGAGGAAATCACAATTATGCTTTATCATGTCATCCAAATTGTAACTTCAGTGACAAGACAACTTTTGTTAAAATAAAATTTATATTAAGTTTAAAATGATCTGTCAGCCACCTGGGCTCTATCTTGACCAGGAAGGTCTAGAAATAGCCAGCCAATTGTGTGATGAGATATAAAAGGAGGAGCCTCTTCAAGGGCCATTCCTGGAGAGGGAGGTACTTTGTGAGAACATATCACTGTAGGAATTTACATTGAAATGTTAGGATAAGTCACAGTATTCCAACTTTAAACATAGTATGACCATTTTTCAATTAAAGACATTGAAGCATGAAGTTTGGATATTAAGCTTGTGTTTACTAATTATGAAAGTGTATAGGTGGGTGAAGGATAATGCAATTAAATCATCCCAAATAGGGGAAACATGTTATTCACACAATTTATATAGAATGTAACACTGGGAAAGACCTTGAGATTTGACAAATATTCACCACAGAGTATTCCTGATTTTGTGCAGTTAATACTGAATTCAGTAAATCAAAAGCTTCGAAAATTCATCACAGTCATTGTTTCTAGGAAGGTCACGCTTTTTACGAATGGCTGGTTATAAAACAAATATAGGAGAATCTCCATATTTAAGTTTTCATTGAAGGTTCTTATTGCATTCAAACTATTTTGAAAGCATACAAGACTTAGGCAAATATACAACATATATACCATTAGGCATTCCAGTCCTTCAGGAGTTTGCTACAATTTTCTATATTTTTGTTTAGAATTTTGGAATAATTGTTTAGAATTTTGGAATAATAGCATTTAGTGTAAAGCTAGGATCATTTGTTGAGAAAGGAGAAATACATCTCCGGGAACTGTTCATTGAACAGTCTATTTGGTGTGAAGTTATAGACTCCATTGGAGTGGTGTTTAATTATTAAGAAATCTAAGAAGCCGCTGCAAGGCTGCTGTACCTAGATCGAGAATTGAAACAGATCTTGTATATGTTTTGAAATTATAAAAAGTTATTCTGGATCTGTGAATTTATTTTATGCTTGCGGAACAATATAGATGGTTGGCTTAATATTCAGTTGACTACCACTTTTGTGAACTTTCAGTATGTCATGTATTAAAGCATTTGTTTTCTTTTCTAACATAGAGATTTTTTTTCCCTCGATCATTGATAATTGCTGCATTTCCAAGGTGTGTTTCCTGGTTTCAAACGTTTAAGTTTTTGTTTGAAAAGAATAAATCAAAGTTAAATAGCATTGGGAGGGCTAAATGAGATTCTCTCGAAATAGGTACCAATAACCCTAAAAGGAATGAAGGGTCTCTTCAAAAATAGCAAAGTTGTATTTCCGTGAAGCAGATGAAATTGTCAGGCTGTTGACAGACACTTGCTTTTGTTATTGTTGTTTTTTTAAATAAATTTCACCGAATTCTTAGACTGAGCATAATGTTGCATTTCAAAGCAATAGCCTGAGATTCTCAGCCTTGATCTCAAACTTCCCAAGCTGTGTTTGTGTACACGAGTGCGGGTGCTCATTTTAGAGGAGAGAGCTTTTATAAAATGCAGTGCAAAATGTGTGGTTTTAAATGCTCGATTATTTTATCTCAAAGCAGCAGCATGCGAACGATTCCCCTTTTTAAAGTTGCAGCTGCTGCAGAGGTGCGGGCTGGTTGGGACTTTTTGGCTTTGCTTGAGCTAATGCTCCCTCTTCAGAGAGATGACGGTAGTGCAGAAGATTCGGCGTTTTGCAGAATTTCAGGGTGGAAAATAGGATTTAAGTTTTGGTGAGAGCTATACATTCAGTTCTGAAAGAATGGCAAATCAGATTTGGAAAAGGACATTTTAATAATTATATTTCAGTGTTTTAATGACACCCCCTATTGTCTCTCTAGTCTAACTTTTTCATCTGAGGAATTAATTAATCATAAATCTGCTACTAGGGTTGAAACTTGATATATAAGCGATTACTTCTAGAGTAATCAGAAGAGGGTCTGTGTGTATATTAAGTTTCACTACATTTATTTTGAGTATTTGGTGGAACAGAAGACTGGGGACATTTTTTTCTGAAATCCTCTTCATAGCAAGTTGCAAAGAAAAATTTGTGTTCTGTTGCTAGAATTTAGTTGTGTTCGCAATGACAGTAATTCAAAGGCATTTCCTTTGTGAAGCGTGGACTCCTATTAGAAAGACTTATATTTTCTCAGAAAAGCGACCCTTGTGGTACATTCCTCACACATCCATGTAAAAACTGTCACCACTTACAGTTGCCATTTTAGAAAAATGCTGTTTTGAGACAATTATTTTGATATTATCTGAGAATGAGTGCCTAACTGTCTAGAGCAGCCTCCTCCCTCCCAACCCATATCATCCTAAATATGCCTCCTGGATTATACTTATAATAATATTGTAATGGCTTCATTCTACCGATTGGCACAGTATATCATTATATCATTAGCTGCTATGAGAAAGCAGTTTCAAGTAGGTGTCTGATTTCTTAGCGTTAATGTTTTCAAGTAACCCTGTTTGGGGAATTCGGTTGTTTCACAGGTGCTCAGGTGTATTAACCCAAGGTACAATAATGTTTTCTGGCTTGCTTAGTATAAAATGAACTTGAAGCACAAAATAATTCAGTAATAAATAGAGTATAAAAACTGGGGCTTTATCTTCATAAGAAAGTCTAATAACTGAGATGTTAGCAGATGGGCTAAAAATAGAATTTGTGAAGGATGCACACTCCTTTTCATTACTATCGAAGCTGAGATTTTAAAAGAATGCTCATGGCCTAGTGATTACAATTTGCTCAATCAATTTGAATTTTTAAAGTCATTAAGCTAAATAGAAAATAAACCTATTTCTGTAACTAATGTACTATTTGAATGTATTATTATGTAATAAAAAGGTACACATTCTGCCATTTAATACGAAGACATATGCTTCATGAGTAAAATTTTATTACCAAAGCCTATGGGTTCCTCATATAGTGCCTTCATATGAAGTTCATGTTTAGATGTATACAAGACATTGCCACATATAATCTATAGCTGCATTGGTAGTGGTAGGCAAAAGAAAAGAGAATTAAGCATATTTATTATGGACATATATATTTGGAATTACAAAAATCAAACCCCAATAGATAATTATTTTACTTATAAAACAAAATAATGCTACTTTTGTTTTCCCTTTAATAAATTACATCAACATCTAGCTATTAAGTGGAACCCTAAAATAAGCTGGGAGCACCCAGGGGGAAAAGCATTTTCAGAAGTTTTCATTCATTCATTCATTCATTCATCTCTTTCTTCATAGATACTCATTCCAAGTATATTGTTCAACTAAAATAAAATCTAGACATACCATCTATTTGAATATTTCTTTCTCTCCCGTGCGCCCTTCATTTAAATCATAAAGCTTCAAACCAAGATTCTTCATATTTAAGGAAATCCCCATTGTTGTCTCACATCCCACTTTGGGGAATGGCTTTATCATTTTCAAAAGCATAGTCTGGCCTTTGGAGACGGTTGTACAATCAAAATAAAATAACCCTCAATGTACCACAAGTACTTTTTGTCCTTTAGGTTTATTATGTATCCATCTTAAAGAAGGTAAGGGTCTCATTATATATACATCTTTTTTTGTCTCATAGAAGCTAAACTCATTGCGTTATGCACATTACTTTGAAATATATTTCCAATGAGTAAATATAGCAATAAAAGTAGTATAGTAGGGTAGAAATAAAAGGCTCTTCCTAATTTCATGTGTAATATCCTCTATTTACCCATTGGCCTTGGTAAGATCACACACCTATTTCATGCTCTACAAAATACATATAAATGGTGTCTGTTTAATGAGATGATATTGGTATACTAATAACACACCCTTACCATAGTGTTTACTCTGTGCCAAACATGAACACTTTGCATCTATTTGAAATCATTTAATTCTACCAAAATTCTGTGAGATGCGTACTACTATTTATTCATGGCTAAGGATATGGAAACTCAGAATACGTTAAATATTCGGAAGTTTCATCTCACTGTAGAGTGAGTGTCAGTACCCCCAGTGTCAGTGCACTAGGGATAAAGCACAACTTCCACCCACTAGGCAGATCTGTTAGAAAGACCAGACAGCCCAGGATAGCATTTCTGTAACGGAGACAGAATGGCCCAGTGCTTAAGAACATGGAATCTGATCAGCTGGGGTTTTTAATGGTGGTTAGCATAGTCCTGTCGCATTGTAATATCTAAGATATGGTAACAGCCGATGATAGTGATGACAAACACTGCCAATGTTAACATTAGCAACAAGGTAACTCCTGTCTCCTGGCACCGGTGAAGAATTCAGCAGATAGTTTACCAGAGTAGTTGGCAGGGCAGAAACTAGAGCAGGGTCTCAGCTGGCATGCAGAAGAATCCTGCCTCCTGAAGGTCACTTGGTGTTTCTGAGATTATAAAATACTAGAGGCGCCCTAACCAGTTTGGGTCAGTGGATAGAGTGTCGGCCTGTGGACTGAAAGGTCCCAGGTTCGATTCCGGTCAAGGGCATGTACCTTGGTTGCGGGCACATCCCGAGTAGGGGGTGTGCAGGAGGCAGCTGATCGATGTTTCTCTCTCATTTATGTTTCTAACTCTCTATCCCTCTCCCTTCCTCTCTGTAAAAAATCAATAAAATATATTTAAAAAAATAAAATAAAATGAAATACTAGAGGCCTGATGCACGAAATTCATGTAAGGACCTTGGCCCCGGCTCCCGCCTGCCGCTGCCATGGCCTGGGCCTCTGCCGTCTCTTGTCACAGCCTCTGCCACAGCCCCCACCAGCTGCAGCTTTGTCTGGAAGGAAGGACATTTGGAAGGACGTCTGGTCTAATTAGCATATTACCCTTTTATTATTATAGATTGCAAGTTCTTTGTGTATCTCCTTGTCCTTATAATAGTGTCTCTGTCAGGCCAAGGCATCCAGTCAGCCCTTTTCAATATTAGACTGCTCACTCCACAAAGTTTGTGCTAAAGTGCGGACTTCATCTTTTTTCCTTTGAGTGGGACGTCAGTCCAAGATGACAAAGCTCCTCACAGTGATTCCCTCTGCCAATAGCTGGGTTAGGCCTCCATCAGCCCTGCCTCTAAGTGGTAGGAGATGCGTGCTGCTTCTTTCACGTTCTATCAGTGTTTTTCTGTAATTGGCCAGAGCTGGGTCCTGGGAGCAGCGCGTGCTTCCACTTCGGCAGGCCTGGCTCCAGTGCCCTTGGTCAGGGAATATTAGGCCTGGGGTTTTCATTCATCTGGCAAGATGAAGATGAGCTGACTAGGTGGGTGCGTGTGGTAGTTTGTTTCTCTTACCCAGTCAGAGTTGGATTTGTTTAGGACTGTTTAGGTGAATTTCTAACATTAAACAGGACTATTTATACAGATGTTTTAAGGGTAAAGTCGAAGACTTGCTGGATTCTGGCCTTTGCCACATTGTGATGTGTTTTTTCTCAGTGCCATTGCTGAAATCATAGAAGTATTTTTGCTTGTCAGCTGTGGGAAACTTAAAACAATTTTTTATAAGGGCTGATGACTTCACTCTTGCAGTTAAGCGGGGAAGAGAACATCTGGAAAAGGGGGTCGGGGAGAAAGAGCACGGTCTCTACATTCTACCACGGATGTTTTTCCCCAGCCAGTCTTAATTCACAGAAAAAAGAGGCACCGCGTCGGGTTCCTGGGGAAAGGCCCTTTTGGGCCGGACATCTTCCTCATGTCCCTGAGCAGGGACCAAGCGTCGATGCACAGACACTTTCCCGGGGAAGCCAGAGAGATCTGAGGGAGCCACCCTGCTCTGTTGTCATTGCCACCTTGTGGATTACAAAGGAGATTGGTTTTCTTCAAACTCCCACTGAAATGTGGCTTTTTGTGGCAAGTGGCCTCTGGCAGTGGATTGTGCTCCTCACTGAGAGGATCCTCATTTGTTCAGCAACACCTCACTTCTCCCCTCGCAGTTCACTTACAATTCTGATGAGAGTGTTTTTTCAGGAAACACACATTTCACTTTTTGACCTAGGAGCATCTGTTAGAATTTTTTTAATACTACTTTGGCATTCTGAAAGTGTTAATGTCTTTCATATCTGTTTAATGCTATTTAGGGATATTTATGATCACCTCTTGGTTACTCGGGGTAAAGCGTGTCGCAATTTTTTTTAAACAGACAGGAAAGCATTCACATGAGGAAACAGATTGCTTTAAACATGTGCTTCCTGCGACAGTAAAAAGAACAAATTAGATTTAACACTGTGTAATGAATGCACAAATGTGTACGTTGAAGCTTTTTAAAAGCTTTATGTTCAGTTCTGGTCACTACAAAAATGGAGTCATCTGTAAAATAGAAAGATGCTCAGGTTCCTGAAATGCCCAGAAATGCAGATCTGCCCCTGATGAGGCCTCCCTGGAATCGGAAAAAGCGGGATATGTTCATGTTGGAGAGAAAGAGGCCCTTACAGGCTGCACCCAGGTTCAACCTGGTTAGAGTCGGATTCTGTGCCTTTAGCAAGGAAATCAGAATGTGATGGACAGGGGGAAGGCTTTATTCCTACCCCCTCCCTCTCTGAGGGTCAAGGAAAAAAAAATCCATTCTTCTCAACCCCAAATAGTCCCCTTTCTTTCATGAAAGAAAAATAAGGAAACCTGCTGTTTACTGACTAGTGCCTACTAAGATTTAATTACATAAGAAAAAGACTCCTTTTCTTATTTCTGTGAGCCAGTCGTGCTCAGGTGTGCTGGCTGGCGGGGAGAGCCTGGAATCGGAGGTGTATTTCTGGCTAGCCAGCCTGGGGAGTCGGGAGGCATGGATGCTCTCCCCAGAAGAGGCCCGCCTCGCCATTTCGGCTGGGTCCTGAGGGTGGGGGGTTTCCCTCCCCTGTGCTTTCAAAGCTAAGGATTTGCCGCACACTCACCATCTTTCTGGCCAAGCGAGGCCAGGACAGTGTCCCTCAGGGGGGAGCAATCGTTCGGGGACATCTGACTCTCTTCTATCACATACTGAGGTACTAATATCAAAACAGACTGCTTGTCACCGCACGCTGGGGCAGTGCTTTTTTTGGCTGCCGTGGCTGAAATGAAATGGGCAAGCTGTAGTCCACTTGGCATCAGCAGGGGCTAAGGGAGGCTGGGAGATCAGAGTCAGACTGTGAATGCGAGTCACAGCCAATGGTTAACTTCCTTTTTGTGTGTCACTTGGCAGCGATGAGGCTGCTGGTGATTTTTTTTTTTGACGTGGGTGAGAGTTCAGAGCCCTGAGAAGTGCCGTAGACGCTGTTATTGTGCTTCCTCATTCCGTTGACTTGTGTTGATTTCTTGAGGCCACTACAGCTGTTCCAAGTGCCAGCTTCAGGAGCTGTACACATGGCCGTCAGACTTCGGATGAGAAAGGTAATCAGCTGACAGGTGATCCACATCCAATCTTGCTGCTGGTCACAAAAAAGTCAGAGGGAAATCTGATTCTTGCAAAGGCAATAGAGCCAAAGGATAATGTATGCACGTGAATGGGTACCCCCGTGTAAGCAGGCACCAGAAGATATTTATACATTATCCCGACTGTACATCCCTCCTCTTCCCATCACAGATTCAAATCAGTTTTGGACTGTCTGAAAAATGCAGGGCTAAAATAGCCAGATTGAACTCGGATGAAATTACCTTCTGCTTTTTGGGGTGGTTGTTGCTCTTGGGTTAGTCACATTATTTTATTTGAAGATTCATTTGGAAGACAGTTTGGGAGAATTTCTAGTCTCTATCAAGATTTCCCTCCCATTCCTCTGTTTGCAAAGAGCTTTCCCCAAAGGCAAAAAGAGCGAGTTGCCATCTTGAGGAATGAATTGTATGTTTAGTGAACACCAAATGGTCTCCAAGTCACCCTAGAATTTTCAATATATCTAGTTCCTTTTAAATACTATTTATTCCCCTAACCATTTGCCCAGGATATCAGTAGGATGACCAACTTTTGACAACCCTAAAAGCAGGGAAGGAAGCTTAGAAATAGAATACCATTTGTCTGGTAATTAGAGTGTATCTCTTAAGAGTTCGAGAGAATGCTGATTAACCTTTCTGTTCCCACATTCTCACATGAAATTAGCACACCTTTTAAATTATTATCAAGTATTTAAACACATATTTTTGAGTCTTCTTAGTGCAACAGGTTCTGGAGACAGTGAAAGTGTGTTATAGATTTCTGAAAAACTTCATTTTTCTTACATTTTAAATGTTCTGTTTGTGCAAAATTTCGAGAATCACCATAAGGGCTTCTTTGCATTTTTAATTTAGTAACTAACATATGAATAAATTTGCATATTAATTAGTTGCAGATTAAATCATGCATACATAATTGCCTCCTTACTGTGTTTAATGTTTGTCAAAATCTCCAGCCTGGTTTGATGGATGTCGTATGAAAGATTACAATTTGATGTACCCTTGGAAGTATTTACACCAATAATGCAAGATTCTTAATAGCAGAATTCTCTAGTTATGTACAGTTACTAATAAACATGTAAGATAGGTACATGTCCCTTTGACTAAAATTTTTTTCTTTGCACCAAATCATTTACTATTCATAATCATTAATGCATCTCCTAATTATACAGCATATGTCTGTTAACCCTTTCATTGCCGACCCTCAAGTGGTACCTTTTTTCTTTTTTTTTGCTCCTTAAAGCATATTATTTAATAATGTTCTGAAATCACTGCATTGCCTTTTATTTATTTCTCTACTAGTATATGGACATATCTCCTTTGCCACTTACTTTACATGCAGATGAGAATTAATTCAATAACTGTATTTTCCCAGTTAAAGACTAAGAAATGACCCACAAGCATACACTTTGTAGCGGATGGGCTTTTGCCTCTCTTATTAATGCTGCAGAGAATTCAGAAATGTCAGATACTTCCTATTAAATGGTAAAAAATATATATGTAGATACACATATATGAATAATATATTTTTCATAACATATAATATGGCATATATGCACATACATTCTGTTAAGGAGGGTAGTTGTAAGATAAGTAAAATCATTTAAATTGTATTTTATTCCATTTGAATGTGGTAATGCATTTAATGTATTATCATTAACTAAGGGATGACTGTGGTTTCTCTTTTGTGTTGAGACTTAGATCTCTGCAGCAGAAACTGACTAGAGAATAGGCATGCTCTTGATATGACATAGTTAAAAAACACATATGCCAATAAGTGTTCTTTTTAATTAATTCCTCAGGTATTTAATTTTTTTTTAGTTTTATTTTGTGCATGTAAAGAGTAGACCAACTGGCATATTTTTTTCTATTTTGATGTCTAAGCTGCTTATCACACTGTATTACCCTGCATTAATGAGTATTCCTACTGTGCAAAATTCTATCAAAAATGATGGTGTGAATGTCATTTTTAATTGGAAGTTTATACAGTCAAATTTATAGTACACAACAAAAAATATGTACATAATTCTGCTCCAAGCCTTTTTTAGGCTATTGATCTTTTTGGTTTAAGTATACGTTTATTCAATCTGACTTAAAATTTAGTTTGTAAATCTGGACAAGTGTTACCAAGTTTGTATTAATACCAGTTGGGTGGAAAGAGGGAAACTAAGGCATGGGGCAGTTATAATGGCTTTTAATTATAGGAGGAACAAATATAGGAATTATCAAAAGTAATTTTGGGGACCCCTTTTAAACATGAAAACTTGCGAACCAACTTAGTCATATTGGCAGTCATATTAGCTGATTCCTGTTTATTTTATTGTTGAATGCTTTGCATTTATATGCCTATTAAAGAGACAAAGGTTAAATGTGTCCAAAGTATAAGAAGCTGATAACCTTTATTGGATTCTTACATAGGAGAAATAATACATCCTGGTCCCCCACCTCACGTCAGGATCATTTCTTTTTTTGCTAATCACAAGGCACAATGAACTACTCATTGATTTAGCAAAACAGTCTTTTGCAGCACACAATATTGCATTAAATTATTTAGCAAAGAGAAAAATGAAATGAAAGCTGCAAAACTTACAAAAGGAAGCAAACAATCAGACCTGAAACATCATATTTATCCACAGCCATTGTGCCTAGGTAATTCAGGGCATATGGTATGTAAATGATTTTTGGAGATCCTTGCCAAATCTGCACACGACGGGATAAATTAAAGACAGGTTTCCCTGGGTGTCAGCCCCACAATTGTGGCCACACACTCTCTGCGCTGATGTGTTTGTTCTGTTCTTGTCTGTCAGCAAGAGCATCACACAGCTAAATCTGGTCCTCTTCCGGCTTCTAAGACATTGTTTTTAATTCCTAAGAATTGACTGCCAAAACTTCCTTCCACCCCCACGTAAAGTAAGAGCTGAATATCTCATCAGGATATATTTGGATATTCACCCATTTAAATGGTTATCTTTGACAATGGGAATTATGTGCCTCTTAGCCACGGAAGAAAGGTGTTACTGACTAGTGGCTTTTAGGATTAAGATGCTTTCTAGATCAGGCACTGAATTATTTGGAACACTAAAGAATTTTAGTTCCAAGTTAGCCCAGTCATAATTTATTAATTCCACTTGATAACTCAAATTATTTTGAACTATATGCTCTCCCTTCTAGAAGAGTGAAGGCACTGTCCACTTCTTCCATTTGAAATTTGAAACTTGTGTTAAGTAGCCAAGAGTGTTTTATTTTTTTAAGTGAATTTCTTTTCTAGGCTTAGTGTCTTAGCCATATTTTTAATACTTTAAATTAAGGACCATTTTGATTTACCTTGGACTGTGGAATTGGAGATTTTCACTACATATAATGGCAGGTCTTTTTCTCCTATGATAAGTCACCGAAATATACTAAAGAGTGCATTCACTCTGAGGACTAAATTCTTAATACAAGACTTAGCGCTATTAATAAAAGTTATTTCAGGGCATTGAAAAGTATGTGGAGTATGACTTAGGACATAACATTGTTTTTATTATTAAGAATAATGCTGTTACTAAATCAAGCTGCTATTTTTTAAAGATAATGCTCTTACTATTACGGTTTTATTTGAATTGAGAGTTTCGGTTCTGTCCCTACTATTACCATTTCATTTATGAAACACACATAGCGTGCTAGTTACTGTATGGAAATGAAGTTAAGCTCAGTCCTCGTCCATTGCTGTGTAAATTGGGTGAAGTCAAGGGAAAAAAATACCCTTGGGATCAACATAAATCAGTACCACTTGACACAGATCCAGTTTAAAAGTCACGCAAGTGGTCGTGGTTTTGGAGGAGTTTATATAATTATTATGCAGTTCGTAGTTTGTGAACTTGGACAAAGTTTTGAGCTGATTATTCTGTGACTATCCCTTGGTTCAGTGAAACTACTTTGCACAGCTGTGCTCCCAACTCAACAGAGAGCAGAAACAATATTCGCTGGAAAATAAGCTCAGTCAGCCTTCCAACTTGACTGGGAACTTGCAGACTTGAAAACAACAAAATGGATAATCACAGTGAGATTACAGAGTCCAGATTAACTGTGTTACATAGTAGGGTGGCATGTCCTGAGTTTACTTACGTGGCGCAAGCACTGCGAATGCCAGCATTGTAGCCACTTACTGAGATTTTTGGTTTTAAATGTCAGCCATTGGGCCAGGTTTAAAATGAAGCACTTTACTCAAAGAAATTAAGGTATATTAGGAAAAGTGGAGGTGAGTTAAGGGCTTTTCTTTTAACTTTTGCATTTTGGAGGTCAAGAGCCAGAGATAATGAAGATAAAACATCTCAAGTATTAAGCCAGGCTGTTTCTATGCACTGTATGGTTCAAAATAACTTAGCAGTTTTAAATTTTTTTTAGAAAGAAATTAATATGAAAGGAGAGATAAATGAAATTTACATCTCTACAAACAACTCTGCATAGCAAATTTAAGATTCTGGCAGTTTTCCTACAAACATCAAAAATTGGGAATTTTAAAGGAAACCAGACAGATCCTTAACTATTGCATCGCTACCAGGTGTCTGTGATGTTATCAATAAGTTAGGAAACTTTAAAAAAGGTACAAACAACCAAAAGTGATAAGTTATTTTAGAATTACTTTCAGACAAAATTTCATATTTAAGGATATTGAAAGTGTGCTGTTGTGTATTATATTTCATAAATTTTAGGTAAACCTGGCACATTAAGCTTGATTCATAAAAAGATATGGCTTCTGTGTATACAGAACTCAAGTATATTTCAAAGTAGTCTTTACAGAATGTTAGTTCCTTTCTCTTAGGATTCCCAGCCAACAAAATTCCATTCATCAGATATGTATATTACAGAGGTAACTGGAAACAGTATAATTTCTATCAGATTGTCAAAAGGGGTCTGTAGTTCCCCAATGGTTAAAGAATCCTGATATCAGCCAGAAGCTGTGGGGAGAGATTGATGACCATATATCATCATATACCCATTTAGCATAAAATCAGCTTCAGGCTCAAGTGTTAAGTTTTAAAATTCAGCAAATATTTATTGCACACCTACTCCATGCCAGGCATCCCGGAGGGTGCAAAGCAGTAGACCAAAGTTCCTGCCATTGTGAAAATTTATGTAAAGATATACCCAGCTACAAGTAGTTAACCAAGCTTGAGTTCATTTTATAGCACCTAGCACACTGATCCACCTTGTGGACTAAAAAGCACATAGAGACTATGACCCTTAAAAAGTCCAGTAATTGATGTCATCATACAGTCTCTTGTCACAATAATGTAGAATATGGGAAATGAAATCAATTACCGGATTTACTATAATTGTAGGAGAGTTTCTTTGTTATCAGCATATTTTTGTTAACAATGAAACAAAATAACATCTTTTTAAAAAGATTTTTTTTTCTGTAGTGCCTAAAATCTAGTTAAATTGGCTGTGTTGGAAAGGACAGCAAGAAAAGTTTAATATGTGGAAATGACATGGAAAGCACCTGCTTCTTTGTTTTGTTTTAACCCACATCATTAGGAAATAATGGCTAGCCAGAGGAGAATGTTGTCCCTCCAAGAAAATGTTTACAAAATTGAAATTTTAAGGTAGAGTACAGTTTAAATCATTGGAAGGCCTACCAGTGAAAGAACGCATGAGACAAACAGAAGTCCGCATCACACACGCTGAGTGGCCGCACAGGATCAGCTCTCTAAAGCCATAGTGTATGTGTCCATTTTTATACTCTGGGCATATTGTGGATACTATTAGTTATTCCATTGAGAAAATAGCCACACTGGACAAGAGAGAGGGAGATAAATTAGATCCTCCAAGCCCCCTTCTGTGAAGTGTATATGTAAATGAATATGCTCTCTTGCCAGCCCAGCAAATAAAACTTGGTTCATCCTTACTCTTCAGCAGTTTATAATCCAGGTGAGGGACTGGCCAGGCTCATAAAATAAAAAATAACAATTTTTTTATTTAATAAAAAGGACATATGAAAACTAGGGGAACAATTCATGATAGTCTGTGTACGTTCTAGTGTTATCAGTATAAAATAGCTATAGGTCTATTTGAAAATGTTTGTCTAGTAGTATGCTCATTTTTCCATTTCATGAATACTTGACTTATTCTTGAATTGAAGTTACAGCTGGCTACACCATGTTTTCCTGACAACTCTGAACTTGATGATTTCTGTCATTGTGGGAAGGAAGGAAATAAATCTCTTTTTGTTCCTCATTCACTCAACGAGCAATATGTGATTGAGCCCCTGTTATGTACATATCCCGTTGTGAGAGGGTGCAGCAGAGAAAGTTCAATCTTACTCTCTGCTCTTTAAAAATTTATAATATTTGGGGACAGTAAAGTAGGTAAATGGTTTATTTAGTAACAACTGATGACATTAAACTCTGCTGGAGAATTCTGTTTTCTACAATGGTCCTTATCTGGAAGTAGGGACAGAACTTGATTCTGGACCGCTGAGGCAGGACTGGCAGATGAAGACAGAGGTGCAGAGCGGCGGACAGCTTGACTAGCAGTTTCTGTGTATCTCTCCGCTGTAGTTGAGCTCTTGTTTCACTGCAAAAACAACTCTTGATTTTTCTTTATATTTTCAAGGGTTGGTTGTCCAGAGGTATCTCATTATAATAAATAAATAAATAACCCCACAGAATTTCAAAGATGGGGAAAAACTGTTACGATCACAATTTAACACTTATTTAAAACACTTACTTATAAAGCAGTCAATGGAGTGTTCATCCCCACATACTTACCTGGTTGGGGAATCAGAAACTTTACCTCTTTTGAAAGTCATTAGGACAACAAAGCAGACAATTTAATTTTAACTTTTAAAATTTTATTTAAATTACTTTATCAATTACAGTTTACATGCAGTATTATATTAGTTTCAGGTGCACACCCCAGTGGTTAGACATTATATAACTTATTTTTTACTTTTTCATGTTTAATAATTATCATAAAATATAGTCATTTGTTTAATAATTGAACAATAATGGCTCTACAGAAATGCTTTACTCCAAGAAAGCCTTATGGGCATAATAATTTTATTTGATTGATTGATTTTTAATATATATATATATATATATATATATATATTATATTTCAGAGAGGAAGGGAGAGGGAGAGAGAGATAGAAACATCAATGATGAGAGAGAATCATTGACCGGACGCCTCCTGCATGCCCCCTACTGGAGATCAAGCCCTCAACACTGACATGTACCCTGACTAGTTTATAGGTTGACACTCAACCACAGAGCCACCCCGGCCAGGCAATTTTATTTATTTTTAAGTCTACTTATTTTTATTTCAAAAGGTATGTGAAGTTTATCAGTTAAAAATTAACATTGCGCCCTGGCCGGTTTGGCTCAGTGGATAGAGCGTCAGCCTGCGGACTCAAGGGTCCCGGGTTCGATTCCGGTCAAGGGCATGTACCTTGGTTGTGGGCACATCTCCAGTAGGAGGTGTGCAGGAGGCAGCTGATCGATGTTTCTCTCTCATCAATGTTTCTAGCTCTCTATCCTTCTCCTTTCCTCTCTGTGAAAAATCAATAAAATATATTTTAAAAAAAATTAACATTGCTAGCAAATTGGAAGGACACAACCCATGTACAAAAAGAGATATGGCGTGAGGAACCGCTATGTTATAGTGTTTTGTACCCTCTCCTTGCACACAGCACATTTTCTACATGGTGGCACTAAGTAGGTAAGTGTCCAATCACACAAAGGACATGGCCCGCAGGTTCTGAACAGATGATAGAGAACGGGCCGCATTCTGCGGTAAAGGAAATGTCCAACTGGGGATAAGGGTGGGAAAGTTGACCTCTTTGGGATTTTGACTTATATTAAGCAATTTATAGGTTGTTTTATGTTCAGAATGCACTTGATCATCATGTTTAGAGAAGGTAAAGTGCTGACATTTGCAAAACAAATCCCCTTGTCAAACAAATAGAGACAACTTCTCACGCCTCTCCTTTGAAAGCACCATATTGGCAACTTGACACTGTTACAGTAAGCTCATTGTGACTATGAAGACATATAGTTAAGTCAGTTTTTGCCCAGCCCCAAAGGAATGCAAATAAGACCATTAATGCCATATAACCTTTTGGGCACTCCTCACCTATACCTGCTTAGGTTGGCCTAATATTAGAAGCTAAAATTTGTCAATGTTAAATTTTTGCCAAACAGTACTAATTTTAATACTGTTTGCTTTCAATGAAAGCTGGATGGGTGAGGGGTGGGGACAAAAAAGCAGACATCTGTAATACTTCCAACAAGAAAGGTAAATTTTTAAAAAGAAAAAAAAACATTTTAAAGCTGACTAATTTATTTCTGTTTTATTTAGGAGAAGCCCAGAATTTACCAACTTTTAAAATAATTGTGTACTAGTATGAGTCACTCATAGCATTTGCAACAAGCCTTTGTCTCTTAGTAGATGCTGACGCAAAACTTGTCTCACCTGTCTTTTCATGGCTGTCTCTGTGTTTATGTGCAGGGTGGGAATTTAAGTGCTTATGATGAACAGCACAAAGAGCTCATTTATTTTTGAAACTAAGTACTTAAGTTTTTAAGGTCATTTTGAGTTAATACATCATTAGGTCAGGAATGTAACAATGACCAGTTTAAGCGTTAGATTATGGATCGAACTTGAGGGCACTTATATCTTCCACTGCTTTCTCCTTGAAACACGACTAATTCTTACTCAACGTGGCTGGTTACCAGTTATATGAAAAAATGTTTTGGGCAGAAACTTGATAAAGCAGGAATATAAACAGGCATTTCAATAATGGATGTGCACAGGATGCTAATTTTATACAGGCCTTCACTTTCATTTTAAAATTTATTTATTTTTCATTCTTTTTTTCCTACTCTTTTTTTCCTGTTTGTCATTAAAATATTTGAAAATTGTTTGTTCTCTGCCCAGCGATTTATGATTTATTGTTCCACTTGCTCAAGGATGTCAAACAAGTCCATGTAATCAACATTTAGTAACCTGAGGAAATTGTTAGAATTCCCACCCCAAAGAGGTTAACAAACCCTAGACAGTTATCCTATTTAGAATAAAAATGATTTTCTTTGTGATATTATATTTCCCTTTGATCATTGAGTAATGCTTTGGGAAGCCCAGTGTTTATTCACAAATTTTAAAAGATTGTGTACATCCTGTGCCCAGATTCCAATCTGCTTCATCAATCCACTTTGTCAAAAACTTCTCAAATGGAATCTTTCATCCAGACAAACAAACATACCCAGGATTTCCCCTTGTTCGGGAATTCATTTTTACACGTGCATCAATTCTACGGAAAAAACAGTTTTCGTCTTATTTCATTCTATTCAGGTGATTGTGGGGAGCCTGCTAGCTCTCTTCATCTAGGAAGTGCAGCAATCTGAGTCAACTTCCTCCCTCTCTGTTTTTATATTGTCCAGTGCTATGCTTCCTCATTGTACCAAAATAGAAATGGTTTGTTTTTGTATCAAACTTGGAGACTGGCTATGGATTACACTGGGTTAGAGTAAAGGATTTTTTTTTTCAAAGAACATTCCACTTATCCCAGGGGAAAGAGAATAATGTCCTGGGGAAAAATAAGAAACATAATAACGTCTTTTCTCCTTAACTAAAATGTATCTTTCAGTTGTTAGATGTGTCACTTACATTATCTTTTTCTAGTTTCACTTGATATTTGAAAGAATAAATTTATGACTTTTGCAATTATAGATCTTCCCATGAAATTGAAGAAGTGAACTTTAGTTTGCATATGCATGCAGTTTCCATTACAATTACACATAAACATGTATATATTCTGTTCTTGCAACTTACCATTTCACTTGACCAGATCATGCATGCCAATAGATAACATGTTCTCCAGTCTGTAGGGTAATGCCATTTGCTTGTTGAAGTTCATGTCATGATCATGTGGGCAGTGGCATACTCATTGTATTCTTTACCACAGAGATAAGAAAATATGTAGAAAAGTGGGAAAATGACTCAAACGAGATCAAACTGGATACAATAATTTGGGAACCTATATTTTGCATATTCCTGTATGTCACCAAAATAATGTCTGTGTAAGTTTTTATAACACCTTATAAAGCAAAATGAGAAAGCTCTTCTTCCTTCTGAAGAGAAATACTGCCATAGAAAGATAGAAGTCAGATATTTATAGAACAAAAGCATGGTTAAAATGTAGCCCACATTGCTTACCTTAGTAATCAATGCAAATAGCATTAAAATTAATATGACCATAAGCCATCTCACAAGTCAGAAAGAAAATGCATATTTGATCATGTGATAAACCATTTGGATGTCTACCTATGAATCCAGGCCACATAAAAGTAGCCAATTCAAGCTAACAATAGGAAGTTGCTGATAAAACCACAAATAAAAATTAGATTTTACAGTCTATGCTGATATTTTGATTTACTTCAAATAAATATTTTATATTTATCTGATAAGTATATTTATGTGAAATAAGTATTTTCTCCAAGTGGATGTGTATTTTTTAAAAAGAGTTTAAGATAAAAGGGATTCTCACCCTGGCCAGTTTTGCTCAGTGGGTTCAATTCCCAGTCAAGGGCATGTACCTCAGTTGCAGGCTTGATCCTGGCCTGTTCTGGGCATGTGAGGGAGGCAACCAACCAATTGATGTGTCTCTCTCACAGCAATGTTTCTCTCTCCTGCCCCCCTCCCCAGCCCCTTGCCCTCCACTCTTTCTCTCTCTCTTAAAAAAAAAATCAATGGAAAAAATATATACTTGGGTGAGATTAAAAAAAAAAAGATAAATAGGATTCCAACTAAGAAAATCCATTTTTTTAAGTAAAAAGCTTGCTAGCTTAATAGAACCTATTTTACATTCTAAAGATTTCAATACAAAGAAATATAGGAATGTACATATAAGAAGTTTGTATTCACTACTAGATTACAGGCTGTTCTTCAGAAAAAAATATTTTTACTCTGTGTGTGTGTATGTGTGTCTGCATCCTCTTTGATAATTAAATCTTTTATGAAGTTGTACTCATACTTAAAGGTTTTTGTCATTGCAATTATTTAATTTAAAGTTTAAGATGGATATTAAACTTTAGATATAAGCTATTACCACTTATTAATTTTTTTAAATATAGCAATACATGTATATGCATTTACTAACTAAACACCAACATTAATTTAGCTTAGGAATTAAATTCCTTGTTTATAGTGACTCCTACTGGAGAGTTAAAAACTAATTGTTTAACTCCTGAATAAATTAAATCTGTAATACCTCCTTTTTTCTTCAATGGATAATGGTAGCTTAGATAACCTCCTTTTCCTGATTTGGCAAAAATTACTTTTCATTTATGTTTAAATATGAGAGGATAGACTTTAATATAAAGCATCAACAGAAATTATATGTTAAACACATACATGCTGCTCATGTCAGTAGTTGTGTGTACTCCAAAAAAATTGTGTGATTTTTAGCTTTGTTTCGTAGTGAACACGTTAGCATGGTGCTATATTTTTATAATTTTTTTCCTTTTAGTGGACTTCTGTTACCCAAGGCTATTTTAGGTGGAGATTGTTTTCCGACTGCTCTTAAAGGCACTTTTGCATACAGGAAACTGAAGAGGAGGGACCAGGAAATGCACTCTCATTTGTAATACCCCACTGCGATGCTAGGTGTCCTCCATTTATGCCTCAGAAGAAGCGCTTGTGTTAAGATGAGGGAACTAAAACTTCACAGTAGAGTAGCAAGTTTGTGTTTTTCATACAGACAGGTCTGACCCTCAAGTTTAAGACCTTGGTATTTTATAACTTTGCTCATATCCTGACTCCACTGTCTTAGTAACTTTGTGGTCGGTGGAATGTCATTTGAGGGTCTTTGTGCCTTAATTTTCTACCTTTAGTGTAGGAATGATAATATCTATTACCGAACACTGTTATGAAGATTAGACAAATTTAGGCAATTGCATATTCCTTAAATTGCATATCATATACATGTATCAGTTAACTGTCTTATTACCAAAATTTTTTGGTGGGGTAGATATTTCCCCCAGGCAGTTATTTAATTAACAGGTTTGCTGGGTCCCATTATGTTATGTAATCCCTGTATATTATGAATATCTTTGTTTTTGTTCAGTCTGAAATTTAGCTAATTTAGCTATGCTAGGTAAAGGGGAGCAACATTATACAAGTAAGTAAGTATTCTATGAAAAAAAAGTAGGTGTTCAATGGCTTAAACAGAGATATGTGTTTTTCAACTTCTACCACGTTATATTCTGGGGGGAAATGACATTCCCTCCATATGATCATTCATTCAACTACTTTATTGAGCACCTGCCTTATTCTGGACAATGTGCAGGGTAAGTTTCTCTCTCTCTCTCTCTCTCTCTCTCTCTCTCTCTCTGTGTGTGTGTTTATTGGGTTTATTTTGACTGTGCACTAACTGCATGATGTTACAGTCATTATTCAGAAAAAAAAGGTAGAATTTACTTTAGTGAGATCTGTGTTTGGAAGTGAATAGTTCAGTTCCTTTCCCTGTAATATTTGGTGTCTTATTGCTTAACATGTATATGATTTCCCCTACTTCACAATTAAGACATTTGTCTTTAGTTCTATTTTTAAATTTTATTCAAGGCAGAGGTCCCATCTCCTTAGCCATGCAGTCAGGTCTTTGAGGGCAGGTGAAGTGTTGTATATGTCACTGAATCCTACGCACTTCACTGGATGGACCAAGGTTCCTCACTCAAGTGGTGTAGAATTTGAATAGTTACTTGTTCTTAACGCAGTGGTTGCTTCATTCAGTCATTCAGCAAATTTATATTGAATATCTATCCTTGGAGGTGATACTGTACACATGCCTTAGAGATTTCTGGTCAGATATTGCCCAAATTTCTTAAAACTCTAGGTATGTGTTCCCAATTTAAACTCAAATATATCTGTCAAGGACTTTTTTTTTGGAAAATCACAAAAGAACTATAAACTCTGGAGTATAGAAGAAGGTAAGAATAATGTGGATGTATTTAAGTGTCCAGAACTTCAAAAATATAGTTTTACTGGTAAGAATTTTTTTCCCCTCAAAATGGACAAAAGTCACACCTTACCACATCGCCTACCCCTACTGTCCTCCATGGTGTTTGTAACTAAACAGGAGCAAGAGTGCTGGCTTACTATTTTGTGTGGCTACCCTCATCCCTTACCATTTCAACGATAACAAGGGACTCTTTGCCTAGCTACTGCTAGTTAGGTAACTTACCCAAATACACCCTGATTAAACAAACAACAGCCCAGGATAGGGTCCCTTAAAATTGGCTGCTGTGATTAAGATGTCTTTTAAATTATCATGAAACATACAGATTTATACGCATAACTTCAGTTGTTCTA